>NC_048221.1:133113946-133150071 GCF_002007445.2 Ailuropoda melanoleuca | reverse complement strand
GATCCACAAATGAAACACTTGGGACGTTTTAGGATAGCATTTATAGTTGCCTATAGGTCTTTTGCTTCGTTTGTTGTTGGTTTTTTCTTTTTTTTAAAGATTTGTTTGTTTTAGAGAGAGAGCATGAGGGGGAGGGGGAAAGGGAGCGGGAAAAATAATCTCAAGTAGACTCCAAGCTGAGTGCAGAGTCTGACGCAGGGGTCAGTCTCACGATCCTGAAATCATGACCTGAGCTGAAACCAAGAGTTGGACACTTAACCAACTGTACCACCTAGGTACCCCTGGTTCATTCTTTCATTTGGTCTCCTCTTCCTCATTTTATAATTGTGGCATCACGCTGGCACGTCTGTAGTAAATCCCATTTTGATCTCCCATTAACTTTTTGACTTTGAACAAGTAGCATAAGTCATTTCCCTAGGCAGTGGACTCTGAGATTTGTGTGCAGGAGTATTCTTGGGATCAGTACTTTTAGGGAGTGAAAGAAGCAGGATTGATTGGGCGGAGGGAAACATTGACTAGCATTTCAGTTGCTTAGAAAGCTTCAGCTTATGCCAGGGAACTCTGGAATTGGGATGGCCCTTCAAAGTTGTCCTTGAATTGGGGCAAAGATCTTACTTAGCCTTCCTATCCCTGTGTGGTTCATATCTCCGTGTAGTTCATATCCCTGTGTTGTTCATTCACGGCGGTGCCCTGGATGGGGGGTGTGACCTTGGATGAGGCAGCTCTCTTCATTCTAGCACAAATCCTGCAGAGAGACTCGGCTGAAACTTGTCAGCCACTGACACCCCCATGAGCTTGGGGGCAGAATGAGTACTTCAGTTGTGGAGGGGAGGAGATGGACAGCCTCTCCAGGCTTCCAGTCATCATGTTACTGACTTATGTGTGTCCCAGTTCCCACTTCCTTCATCAGAAATGGAAAGAGGGACTACCATTGAACACACTTTTTACTCCAGTTCCTTGGGTATCTCTTGTAACCCTGCAAGACAGCTGTTTTATCCCACACTTAGCATAATAGGAGGCACAGTAATAATAGCTGGTTATTGAGCATTTACTCTGTGCCAGGCATTTTGCTGTGTTCTTTACATATAGGATCTTATTTTATTTTAAAATTTTATTTATTTGACAGAGAGACAGAGCACAAGCAGGGGAACCAGCAGGCAGAGGGAGAGGGAGAAGCAGGGAGCCTGATTCAGGGGGCTCAGTCCCAGGACCCTGGGATCGTGACCTGGGCTCATGACCTGGGCTGAAGGCAGATGCTTAACCAACTGAGCCACCCAGGCGCCCCTATATAGTATCTTATTTAATCTTCTAATCCGATCAAATGGATACTATCACTGTTAACATTTAACAGAGGAGGAACCTGAAAATTTGCCCATTGTTCACCAAAGCTTTGTGAGATTAGATTAAACTTTCTTCATGTAGATAGTAAATTGAGGGCATAGGTTAAATGTATTAAGACACCACTGCTAAGCCTAGACTTGAATACCTATTTTGCCAACTTCAAATCAGGGCATTTTCCCCATTTCACATAGTTGTCTTATATAACAGGCAAGTGAGATTCAGAAGCAGTGCCCCAAAAAAGAGTGGGGCATGTCAGCAAGTACCAGGTCAGCTGTAAATATGAACATCTGCAGACTCATCCACTGGGGGTGTGCTGGTGCCCTGCAGATATAAACCCATACAAAATCTACATCTCCATACTTACGACATGGCTTGCATCTGTAGTGTGAAATATTTCGGTGAGAGGAAATGAATCTTTTCCCACAGTGGTCTTTAGAGATACTGTAATGCCAGATTCCTCAGCTGGCCAAGTTTATGGCCTCGCTGATGCGCATTTGGAAAAGGCGGCATTTCTGTGCATTTGTGTGTCTGTTCTGGGAAAGGGATCTACGGTTTTAATTCTCAAAAGAAAGTGATTAAAATAAAAATGGATAAGAACTCTAAGAGTTTGCTGGAAAAAAAAAAAAAAATCAGCATCTGCTTCGAAAGAAACATTAATATGCTTCTTATGGGAGAGAAACTTCCAAAATATTCTTAAAACTATGAAACTAAGCCACCATTAATTGATCCTGGTACAGTCTTCTGTTGCCTTTCAAGGAAAATAAACAAAAATTTACAGCTCAGAATTAAAAGCTGCTTAGGGTCAACTCTGCAACGAAGAAGGTAGTTCAAATTATTTCTTGTGGGGAAAAAAAAAGATCACCAACTAATGTAAAATACCAAAGCATCAACAATTTGAAACTGCAAGTGTAGTAAAAAGTAAACTTCTACCTATCATTCCGTTGTGAAAAAAGGGAAAAATGTCATCTGATTTTTTAAGGATAAATTATTTATTAATGACTTAAGTTATAAGATAAAATCAATTTGACTGAAATCAAATTTGCCCTACTGGGAATTTTAATAAAACGCATATTGATGTTTTGCTATTTTAGGACATAAATTTTATGTTATTGTAATTATAGAAAAAGTCTCCATGTTTGGCTACTCAAACCCAAGATTTAGAAAACAAAGTGTTAGAGGAAATACTACAAGTTCCCTTCAGTTTGTACGCCCTCTTTATCGCCAAGAGATGAAGAGGTTTCCCATAGGAAGTTAGGCAATAATGGTAACCTCGCATCTCAAACTAAATTCATCTTCATCCTTTACTTCATTTGGGAAGTACTTTTGCAGCATAAACAGAAACATGACCCACAGATGGCAAGCCACTAGAAATTTTATTTAATCATAATACTAATTTCACTAAAAGTGTATTATGCCTTGAGGATATTATGCTAAGTGAACTATAAAAGAGCCATAGAAAGACAAATACTGCACGATTCCACTTCTATGAGGCAAGGAGAGTAGATAGCTTCATCCAGACACAAAGCAGAATGGTGCTGGTCAGGGGCTGGGTTGAGTGGAAAATGGGGAGTTGTTTAATGGACACAGAGTTTCAGCTTCACAAGCTAAAGAGTTCTGGAAATTGGCTGAACAAGGTGAATGTATTTACTACTGAACTGTATGCTGAAAAATGGTTAAAATGGTAAATTTGATGTAATGCATTATTTAACAATTAAAATTTTTTCTAAAAACATAAAAAGCGTATAATGGTCACATGATCGTAACACTCCCTACACTTAACAGAGCCAAAAATACGCAAAGCCAAAAATGAGACTTATAAATGCACATAAGATATATTCATTCTTAATCGAACTGTTGAAGAACACAGTTATCACCTTGCCGCATTATCAAGTGGGGCAGAGAGCACCACAAAGGGATTAGGGCTGAGGAAAAGCAGGAATAATTCAGGGTTAGCAAGGGAATAAAATGCCAGGGGCAAACATGCGTTACAGTATGCATGACACAAAGAGGTCCTGGGTCACCACAAAGAGGTCATGGGGAGAAGAAATGCTTCTGCCAGTTGGGTCGTCATACAACTTACTGCACTGTTTTGCAATGTTGCTCTAAATGAACGCAGGTGAAAGAAAGTGCTTTCTATTTCTATGCCCTAGAAGAGCAGTTTCTAAGTAGCCAGGTATGTACTGACATACGATTAGGCTGACATTATACATGATCTAAACAACGAATGACTTAACGTCTTTTACCCAGCCCCTTCTGATTTTTCGCCTTAATGGGATGTCACATAAATTACTGTGGAGCCGAAGACAAAGAATGATTACAAGTCAACGAATAATTCTTACCATCACAAACTCAGAAAACAGAAACGTCTGTAACACATTTTTATGGTTCACACAAGTACAATCCATCCACAGTTACAGCATGCTTTTCAGTCAAACTTTCAATCACCAAATAATCTAACTAAACTCAGATATTTACAAGCAAACAAACTGCCAAGTCACTATAGTAACAGCTTGTCTAGGATGAGGACAATGCAGTGTTCTGGATGTTTGACTTCCATCATTAGAGTCTTACCACTTATAACTATAAAATACTTAAATATTTGACTTCCATCATTAGAGTTTTACCACTTATAACTATAAAATACTTAAAATACTCCATCATTAGAGTTTTACCACTTATAACTATAAAATACTTAAAATACTGCAATATCCACAAATACCCTAAATATTGCAATATTTCCTTATTGAATCCAGAAATAATCCAGGAATATAAATATGAGTATCAATTTTCATTATCTAGCAAATATATGTGCCAGAGAATTTCCTGACATATATGTACAACAGTTTATTTCCATATATTAAAAATAAATGAAATTTAAATGCAATGTGGTATCCCAGATTGGATTCAGAAACAGAAAAAGGGTATTAGTAGAAAAACTAATTATATCCAAATAAATTTGTCATTTAGTTAACAGTATTGTACAGTCAGTTCTGCTATGCTGTTTTGAAGATGCAAATTTGTGCCAATGATATATATGAGGGAACAATTTTAGCGTAACACAAATTTCACATTTGCTGACACCCAATTTCATCCACAAGAAACGTTAGGTGCACACAGAAAACTGAACCCAGCCATGTCGGATTACGCATGCAGGGACACCCAAACATCTACCAGTGACGTCAGTTTCCAGAGTGTGTTAGGAAGCACCCCATCCACATCTGGTGGCACAACTTTCCACCAAATTTCTACCCACCCCTCTTCCTCCATTTCCCAATAATGCAGGAGTGCAACTCTTCCAACACCCACTTCCACGTGCCAAGTCTAAGGGCTTTTTTTAAGGTAAGTGCCATATTTTCGTATTTGCGTGTCTGTTACCTATGTAACACATGTAAAAATACGTTAGGACTTTCATTTAGGTTCCTAACTTTTCAGTTAGGTTCCTAACTTTCACTAAGTGCTGGACCATTAATTCCACTTTTCCCATCAGCCCTGTGGTTTTCACTGCAAGATTCTGCACAGTCAGTGACTTTTAGGAGTGCATATGTCATGTTATAGCAGAACTGACTATTTCAGTGACAATTTCTTAGTTTTGACAAATGTGCTATGATTATATGGGAAGAAAGGGGAAGCCAAGTGAAGGGTATATAGGAACTCCTTGTATTCTCCATTCAACTTTTCAATAATTATAAAATTATTCCAAAAAGAAGTTTAAAACAGTAAGCATATGAAATAGATAAAGCCAAGACCCTAGTATAGGATTCTGCATTAACAACAATTGCTAACACTTGCGTAGCATTTATTTGGTGCCAGGCACTGTTCTCAGTGTTTTATATACACTGACTCATTAAACATTCCCACAATGCTATGAGGTAAGTGTTACAATCATGTCCATTTTACAGGTGAGAAGACTGAGGTGCATTTAAGAAAAGTCATCCAAAAACACAAACTAGGCAACTTGGCTCTAGAATCGAAGCTCTTATCCCAATGCTATTCAACAGACAACTGTTCAAAATACAACTTTTTAAACTAGGTTACTTCCATCATTCTGGAAAGATTCCACAATAGGAAAAGAGGCATACAATGAAAAAATTAAATAATCTTTCTAAAACATGCCATAAATATAAAAAATACCAAAAGTTAAAAAAAATTCCCTTTTATGAAAACCTCTATTAACAAAAATTGTGGAAGCTAATAAAGACAGTAAGAAACATCACCTTTGTACTTCAACTAAAACAGTCAACTAGAATATAAAGTATACACATTTTATACCAATGACAAACTAAGGATAGATAGCTAATAAAGAGATGTATCGTCTATGATAAAAAATGTAATTTCAAAGTTTTACAAAACTCGCTCACATTTCATCATTGTCGAACACACATGATAATAAGAATGACAAAATAAAACACAAAACTAACACACGCCACAGAAGTTTCCCAGCAATCATAATCATCAAATTTGGTTCAAACAAAACTGGTTCATCAAATTTCAGGTAAATGCCAAAGCAAAAGTTCTACGTACAGGATCTCAACATGGGGTAAGTCAAAGGCCACTTTGTTGGCATAACTTATTATTGCTTCCCAAGATACTACATGGCTTGAACTCTAAGATGCAAAACCCTACCTACCCTCCCATGTACCTCTACACAGTGAACAAGACACAAGCTCCTTCCCTTATGGATCTGATACTCATTCATTCATTTATTCATTCATTCAACAAGTATTTACTGAGTGCCTACAACGTGCCAGGCAATCTTCTAAGTGCAGCGGGGGCTAAGGAAGGGAAGAAAACACAAGTCCCTGTCCTGTTGGAGCTGCTATTTTAGTAGGGAAGCAAATAACAAATAAGATAAGTAAACAGAACTCAAACTAAGGTAGGGGTGATAAATGCTAGGAAGAAAATAAAGCAGGAAAGGAGGATTTAAAGTGAGGGTAAAATCATAAATAGGAAGGCCAAGGGAGATGAGGTAAAGTGGAGAAGACTAACAACCATAGCTATGTTAGGTGTACGTGCTATGAAGAAACAGCTGCTAAGGGCAAAAGCAGTGGTAGGGACTGAAGGCTATGGAAAGAGAGTGGTCAGAGAAGGAGACTGACCTTTGAGAGGAGACTCAGAATAAATAAGAGACCCAGTCACATGAAGATCCGGGAGAAGGGCGCACCAGGCAGGAGGCACACGGGCCATGAAAGCCCGATGGCGGGGGCAGGCGTGGCACGCTCCAGGGCCAAGAGGCTTGCGTGGCTGGAGGGAGGAAACGGAGGACTGGACGCCACTGTCCTAATGGCAAGCTGAAGACCGTGCAGAGTTCCACAGCCATTCCGCCTTCTGAGAGCCATACACTTAGAGGTGAGTAACTGGTTTCAAATCCAGTTAACAGATCATTGAAAAGTCATTTTTTGCAAAATACAAGTGGAAGGGCTGAAGGGCCGGTAAAGCAGGATGAAAAGGGCTGGGCTGCTAAGCAGTATATATGCTGAGAGAAATAAAGGCACGTGTACAGAGAGTTCTACTGTCCTTGAAGGCAGTGAATGAGGTAGAAGGAAGATCATGTTACTAGTTTTCAAACATTGCAACTGAGGAGGCTTTAAAAAAAAAAAAAAAAGCAGAAAAGCCTGCAAATATATGTAGAGTCTTTTCAACTCTTATTTCTTCCTCAGTTTGAAAGCATGATGCTGGACGTAGGAATTTTTCTTGATGCATCAAACATACCTGATTAACTCCTGCTAAAGTTTCCCTCACTGCAGAATCCCTCCCACGCACAGTGCCAGGCACACAGACAGCGCTCAGCAAATGGTGGTGGGGGGGGGGTTGCAGAGGAGCACTCGGGTTCCAACAAAACAGACACTGTGTTGTTCTGACTTGAAAGTGACTGGAAAATAAATACCAAGTTTTCAAAGAAGAATAAATTTCCTCAAAAAGGAAACGATTTCTATAAATAGATCTTATCGATCCACGCATCCATTAGAATAAAACTTGAAGCTGGGGAAAACAGTCCGGCTTTAACTCTGGCCTAAAATAGCCCTGGACTCGTGAATTAAGGCCATCGGAGCCTCAGTGAGACATGAAGCAGGGCGCCTCCTTTGTTAAAGGTAAGAAGTCTATTCTGTTGCACTTCCTTCGGGACAGCCTTTGATTTCTCTTATAAATGTACACAAGAGAGCCCTAATTGCTTCAGCGAGCAAACATTTTCGGAGACCCGACTACATAAGCACCACCCTAGGCCATGAGAATCCAAAAATAAGGAGGAGATGGTGTCTACCTTAAAGAGTTAGTTTTGGCTTTAAGGTTGGGTGTTTATTAAAGAAGGGAACGAGAGGGAGAAAAGCTGAACTAAAAATGACTAAGATACACTGTAAAAAGGGTTATACTACAAGAACAAAGAATGATAAAATGTAGGAAAAGGAATAAGTGTATGGAAGACCTCACAGAAGAGGCTATGGCTAAAATGTAACTACAGGTTTGCTTTGCACCCACATAAAATCTAAGGAGACAGAGACATTACTGTTAAAACCTGTTGGTCCTCATTCTTTCTAATTAGAGCAAAACTACACTCAATAAGACTTTCTTGAGAAACAAAAATCTTTATTTCCCTAATGTGCTTAAAATAAATATAAAGACTCCTAAGCAACTAGAGTCTTTTCAAAACTTGTCTAAGCAACATATCCCAACACAATGATCCCATATAATTTTATCTTCTATTACCCTCCGCTATAATATGATATATAGCTCAAGTATTTATCACAATTTAAGTTGATTACGGCAGCCCCGGTAAAGGAACCATAGGGCATTTAGAGGTAACCCAGCACTGGGCACTGTCAAACTATTTTGCAAACCAATTCTGAAAACTCAGAAAATCATATGTTCATCTAAGCAGTCATCAGGAAATAATAACCACAAATGAACTCAAGTCTAAGGACAAACTACCTTTAAAAAAAACTCTAAGAGAAGATAGCCCGCTCCCCCTTTCTTTAAGAGATAGCCCTTCTCTATGCTAACAATTTAGAATAGAAAAAAGTCACTTACATTCAGATTAGATCTATTTTTGCAAAGAGGAAGAAAATAATAAAATTATATTCTATAATACCTATAAATATACACTGACAAAATACATTTAACATATCACTATAATAATATAAAAGAAATTATATGAAAATGAAAAGAGCACCTCAAGCTTATGTTCACTTTTATCATGACCAAGACTTTTTTAGCGCTAGGAGTAGTGCAAAATGAGGAATTTAGAGCTTATTTTTAGGCTTCCTAATCTACAACTATAAACAAATATAAGTTGCAAATCTTGGCCGTACTTTATATGAGTTACACTACTAAACCTCTGTAAACCTCAGTTTTCTGTAATAAGAGGGAAAATACCAAAAACGAAAACCAGATATAACTATGTATGAAATACCTACTAATTACTCTGTAAATGTTGGTCTTCACCATCAACATCCAAGCCTACAAATAGGATAGTGGGTGGAGGTGGCAGGGGAGAAATAAGGAAGCTAAATGATCCACTAAATTCCAGTAACATCCCTTAACAGCATTAAGTTGCCAGTAGCTAAAATTGGTGACTGTGATTTCAACTGGAATGGTCATAATCTCTCACAGCATTTTACAGATCACGAGCAGACCTCATACATACCGATTCACCTGTGACTCAACACACGCAATATGAATAAGCAACACAGGGACTGTCAACTCATGGTAAAGACAAGTAAACTCAAATTCAGAAAGGATGTAAATCATGCAAATCACGACTGAGCCACATTTACTAGGAGACGTACATGGTCTCACATTTACTAACCCAGTCCACTCACTGGATGCAAAAGATGTCATGGTGAATACGCTTGCCTTTGGCCTCAGCGTAGTAAGGGACAAGCACAGTATCCTTTGCACTCCTCTCAGCTCCCAGGTGCCACTCAGGCCTGGAGCTAACGGCCTGCCTACCCATTTTGAACTAGTCACTGAGGCAAATTTATTCTCTTTTCTTCATTCTCAAGAAGAAATGTTCCAGCATCTAGAACCCACTGGGTGCTACAGTGAGGACCACTGCACTTCAGAGTCTATGTCACGTGTCGTGACCCAATTCTCAAAGAGCCTTGAACTGAGACAAAGAGCATCAGTCCAATTAATAATAAAGTGGAACTTTGATTTCCCATTTGTCTTTCTGCCTCTGGAATTTTGCAGGGAGAAATGGTTGTTACAAAAGGCAGGAATCAGACATTCCTGAGTCCCCAGGACCTACTACCTGATGTTGTCAGAACTACTTCATTTCTGAAAGATCTAATTCAAACAGTTATCCTAAAAACTGTTCTTAACAAAAAACAAACAAACAAACAAACAAAAAAAAACACACACACAAAACAAGAACAGCTGTTCTTAACCATAAAACTATATTGAGCACACACCAGTAAAATCAGGCCTTCATTAAAAAAATAAAAAGCAGGGGCGCCTGGGTAGCAGAGTCGTTAAGCATCTGCCTTCGGCTCAGGGCGTGATCCCGGTGTTCTGGGATCAAGTCCCACATCAGGCTCTTCCGCTGGGAGCCTGCTTCTTCCTCTCCCACTCCCCCTGTTTGTGTTCCTTCTCTCGCTGACTGTCTCTCTGTCACATAAATAAAATCTTTTAAAAAAATTAAAAAATTAAAAATTAAAAAATTAAAAAATAAATAAAAAGTAAAGTTCATGTTCATTAAGTTAAGGTGATCCTGCTATGCTAGAAATATTTTGGCTTTGAGATCATTTAAAAATAAGTTAGAAAGAATTTATAATCAGAAAAAAGTTTAGATTCCGTTAAAACAATTTTGTTTAATTCAAATTATTCAGCATAAAACAAAAAACTGTTATGATTTAGAAAGAAGGTAAAATTCAGTAAACCCAGTCACATACCAAGCTTCAGGCAGCAAAACAGAATATTCATGTGGAGAAGTGGTCTCTGGGAAGTTGGAGAGAATTGCAAGGCGATGAGGAAGCAGGTCTGATCCATGATAAGTAAACAGAATTTCGAGGGCTTGTACGTTACTTTCCTGCACAAACAGCAAGGGGTAAGTTTCCACTGTAAACCTTAGAAATAAAGGAATGATCTTGTAGAACAGCATTCAAAAACCTAAAATTAACTTTTTATGTAGTTCTGATTTAAGGCACTTTGAAATATTTCTAATTCTTCCTGGTCTGCATCACATTTCTCAATCTAATGCTGTAAAAATTACTTATTTTTAAAATTCAGAATGATGAATAAACATTTTCTAAAATTTTTATTTATTTGAGAGAGAGAGAGAAAGAGTATGAGTGAGTGGGGCGAGGGGCAGACAGAGAGGGAGAAACAGACTCCCTGAGGACTCAGGGCTGGATCCCAAGACCCTGAGATCATGACCTGAGCCAAAGTCAGAAGCTTAACCAACTAAGCCACCCAGGTGCCCCTACTTTTTTTTTTTTTTTAAGATTTTATTTATTGAGAGTGAGAGAGAGAGTGAGCATGAGCAGGGGGAGGGGCAGAGGGACAATGAATAAACATTTTTAAAAATATAATTCCATTTTCTCTACATTAATATTACAACAAAAAGTGAAATGATGGTAAATGCAGGCAATAACATTAACTGCACAACTCAGAGATTTAGAAAGTGTTAATAACCATAATTATTTTATTTACAAAAAAGAAATTACCCGAGCATAAGTTCTTGCTGAGAGAACAATATTCTGATTTCTGAACTTCTTAAAGAATTCAGCATCGTATCTCTGTTCAGAGGCATGAGGCACTCCCAGGATTTCCTGAGGGGAAAGAGTGACTTAATAATGAAAAGGCTTTTAAATACGAGTGACAAGAAAGTATTAAAAATCTTTACAACTCTGCCTCCCTAAATAAATAAGCCCTGAATTAATTAAACTATCAACTGTTAACTGAAGTCGTACATCTGCATTTTTGCCTTTATTTTGAAAACGGCTGTATTTATAAATGCTGATAATTAAAAAAAAAAATTAAGAAGTAAATGAAATAGGCGGTAAAAAATTAATTACAGTAAGACAACCAAAACCCACCACCTGCTAAAAACAAATAAGCAACCGTTATACACGGCTGTGTATTACGGGCACCGGCATCTGTAGGAGAACTTCAGACTAACTTCACGGCTGCTGGCGATCGATGTAAGATGCAGACTGAACCATTCATTCGTTCAACAAATATTTACTGAGTGTCTACTATGTGCTAGGGGCACAGTGATAGGCAACAGTGATATGATGAACAAGACACGTTTCCTGCCCTCCAAATTGCTTAAAGTCTAGTAGGGAAGACAAACAAGCACACAGGAACAGGTAAAGGGAAACCTACAGGGAGGGTACTATAAGACTAGTTCGGGGAAGGCAAGGAAGGCTTCCTAGAGGTGGCCCCGAAGCTGGGATATAAAAGACAAATAGGAGTTAGCCATGGCAACTGCAAGTGAGGATCAACCCCTTGCACTGTATGACATAGGGCTCCAGTCTGTCATGTTCGATGCTGAACCCCCGATACCCAGCACACTGCTTTTCATTATAAGTAACCAGTAATTACTTATTGACTGAATTACTTTACTGAGGTAGGAGAGAGATAAGAATGAGGAGGTGTGGAGGAGGTGAGAGAGGGAGGGTGGAGGTTTGAGAAGATCACTTGCGAGTATGTTGGGCTTGGAACTATAGCACGTCTAAAAGGAGCCTCCCAGGAGGCAGGTAGATAGACAGGTCCAGAGTTCTGGGGTAAGATGAGTCACATATATGCCATACTGTTACTAACACAGAAGTGAATATGATTTCAAGGGAGAAGAAGCTGAAGCAGGGAGGGCAGGAATCTGCATCTGAAAAGCAAATGCAGAAGCAGCCAGAGAAGTAAGGGGGGCGGGGAGTGTTTAACGCATACTCCCGGAAACCAAGAAAGACAACATTTCAAAAATGTTCTCAGTTCCCTGACTCCTCATCCATAATAATTGTTCCCTTTATTCCATCACAGTTACACATCCTACCACCACTCTGGATCTTTACCATCACCAAGAAGGAAGTCTCTGGGACATCGCCATATCAAACACTGAACTCTTGAGCAACTGCTCCTTCCCCCCTCTTCCCCCCATTTAAGCCAGTACATGGCATTCCAGCAATTCCTCAAGGTCACCGAGACATCCAGTCCACTGACCCTGCATTTTTCACCTGCTATCTCTCCTCCAACTCTCTTATCCCTTCCAACCAGCCTCGTCCCTGGTCCATCATTATAAAGATTTCTTTAATCCCTTACTTCTTTCCCTTCATCATACTCACCTGGCAAAACCTCATCCTTAGTCCAAGGCAACTATGAACCCTTATTACAAGTAACCAGGAGTCTGAAAAAATATCACAAAACCAAGCTGACAATTCTCATTTCAAGATCTCAGCACTGTTAGGATCCTGATTCAAATGAACCAACTGTAAAACTATTTGTGAGGTGACCAAGGAAATCTGAACATCAAGTGGATAGCAAATGATATTAGGGAACGCTACTAATTTTCTTAGAAATAATACTGTTATTGTGGTTATTTTATTAAGTCTTTACCAATTACAGACACATACTTAAGTATTTATGAGGAACTGATAAGATGTCTAGGATTTGCTTTAAAATAACTAAGTGAAAGAAAAGGCAGGAGTAGAGAGTAAAAGGCACAAGATTGGCAAAATGATTGAACTGGGCAGTAAGTACATCCGAGTTCATTATACTATTCTCTATACTTTAAGGAAGGTTTGACATTTTATAAATTCAAATCAGATCTGCTGTCCCTTAATGCTTTTATATTTCCCTAACAAGTTTTCTCCCCTATTCTGTTAGGAACTTCTCCACAATTCTTTCATTATTTCCAGACTTCCAACACTCATTCCCGTCTCCCTTCTCAACTCAGAACTTGCTTTGTATGATTTTTTAACTGACACTATTAGATGGGATATCCATTCGTGTTCCAACCTACTAAAACCGTACATCTACCTGCATCTATACCAATAGGATTTTCTTTTCTTCAGTTACAACAGAAAAAGTATATACATCTGGTCCCCAAACAGCCCCAAACCCTACTCATGCTCCAAATCCCATTTCTCCCTTTTCTATAATCATACCATTATCTCCTTTTTCTTCTGTTCGATAAATTCCTCCTCACCCTCCACTGCTTCCTTCCCATTAGCATACAAACAATACTTCTTCCTTCTATTAAAAAAAAACTCTTAATTTGATATACCCTGTAGCTAACACCATCTTCTTGGCTCCCTTGAAACAAAACTTCCTGAAAGAGGTGCCTACAACTACTGTCTGCACTTCCCACTTCCTGTTCTTTCCTAAACTCACTCAGCCTCTAACAGTTCAACTCCATTCCTTACACAGCATGAGAGACCTTTCAAAACATGGCCAGAAACTATTCTAACCACCTCTTCTCCCTTTGGTCTGTGCTGCCCCCTCCCACCAGCTCACACTGTCAGGAGCACCCCACCTCCTTTCACCCAGCTAGGCCTTTCTTCATACAGCATGAAGATTATCACGCAGGCTAATGAATCCAAGAGACCTTGTTATGAGTTCTTGCTTTCTACTTAAGCAAATTACTTTACTTCCCCAAGCCTCAGTTTTCATATCCAGAAGAGAATAGTACCTGCCTGAAAGGACTGCTGAGAAATAATCTGGATTCAGTACTCGGCACAGTGGCTGACAAATGGTAAGTCCTCAACAAACGTGTTGGTATTTCTTAAGGTATTCTCTTACCTATCAATTGCTTCAACAAATATTTGCTGAGCTCCTCAAAGAGCCGGGGTACCAATCTGAGCTTGGGTCTATAGCAGCCAACAAGACAAAAGCCCTACACCTTTACGAACCTTCTGTTCCCATGCCCCTCTCATAGTACTCCCCAGCCCCGTAAATCTGCCTGCTTTTCTTTTTAAGGACTAGTTGGAATATCGCTTCCTATGTAGAGACTTTTCGGACGTCCCTAGGAAAAAATGGAATGTTTTTCTCCACTATGCTCTCTCATCAATTCCTCACACATCATTGTCATCACTTATCGCCTACATAATGCGGACTCCAGAAAGATAGTTCCTTGTTCTCATCCCCTTCAGCACTGCCATGATAGCTGGTACATACCAGGCACTTGTGTCACATTGAAATGAATCCATTTTTATCTAATTTATCACAAAATTCATAAAATAAGCTATGAACCATGATTAAAATGCAATGGCTATCTCTACTACTATCTAGCTGGTGAGCCACTATTATCTGAACATTTTCATTTTTAAGTTTTAACAGCCAAATTCATCAACTTCACCTACTTTACAAAAGGCTAATTAGCTGAATTCCCTAAGAAAGTAGGCTCAACAAATACTTTACACCATGCACTAGTAAATGTACTTACAACTGCCAAATAGGAAAAGAGCAATTGAATAGCTGAAGGATAATGAAAGAAAATTAACTGAATAGTCAAACTCTGAACATTTTATGGAACTCTTTAACATCTCAAAATCAATAAAATTTAGCAAAACAAAGGCTAAGAAAACATAATAAACCATATCTGAACCGACTTCTGTAGTTCATAACATGCTTTTATGTATTACGTCAAAATAAAACTCCAACACAATAAAAGGATATGCTTTAAAATAACATGACTATCCAACAATCAAACTAGTCATACATATAGATAAAAAAGTATTAGGAATTTTTTGCAACTTGTTTGTATGAAATGATATACTCACTACCATGTTTTCTAGTAACCATAAATAGCCCTCTTTTGTCAGTGGTATTTTTTTTGAAAACATTTATATTTCATTAGCAGGTGGGAAACCAAATGCTTTCGGATCTGTCCACAGGCATTAGAAGTACTAAGTATCTCCGTTATTCTGGGGACAAGCATCACATCATTAGAGGTCATATTTACTGAGCGCCTGCTATGTGCCAGTACCAAGAGCCAAGACAGGTGTGCCCATAGGAAGGAGGACTAACACAGATGGAGGAAGTAACCTGCAAGTAAAGTCAAACTTTAAAGTTAGAAATTTATATTAATTTCTGGGTAATTTCAGCTGTGAGGGCCACGTGAAAAAGCAGTCTGAAATGTGTATATTTGCTGAAATATTTTTAACAACATCTGAATTGTGCTACTGAACATAGAAACATCAGTGTTTGTGTCCCTAAAGAAATAAAAATAAAGTACACCTTTTTTTAAAGTTCAAGTGTCTCATTTTGGCCATAATTTGGATCAAAGTTCCACCAACTAAATTCAACCCACTAGCAAATCATTAAAACAAAATGAGTCAGAAATATTCATATTAGGATTATTAAAACCCAGTGTATACTGAAATTTGGTATTGGAGACAGCTATATTGCCATAACCTTAAGTCAATATGTAAAATAAAAGTAAATGAAAAGGATCATATATCTAGAAAATACAGATACACCGAGATGGTTAAGCATTTCTACTGCCTAGACTAACACAACTTCTGCCTTCCACGGTCTCTAATTTTTACCAAAGCTGATATGTAAGAGAAACTGCTTCTGCACAAAATGAATTTTTCCTAAAACATAAACAGTTATAAAGATCAAGAATGCCAGATACTAGGGCAGCCATAGCATTTATGATGATAGATCGAATAAACATAACTGGTTTGATTAAAACTGCTCCTTACCTCGTATGTTGCAAGCCGATCTAAGTAGGTTAATAATTTCAGTCTACAACGGCAAAGTTCCTTTTGTTCCAGCGTTAACCTGTTGTGAATAACTATATTAGGCCACTTATATTAACACAGAAGCACACTTCTCTATGAGTTAAAATAGAATAAAAATAACGATATTCCATTGAGCCCCAAACTGACGGAACAATGCACAAAAGCACAAGGGTAAAATAATACTAACTGCGTTTGATATAAGTTGCTGGAATAATTCAGAGCAATTAATCCTAGTAAAGAACACACTTAAATGACTAGTTATTTTAAAGAAAGTACCAAACAAACAGTAATAAATCATGTACTTTGCAAAGTTCACTAATTTAAGTAGTTCCCTTCTTTTCTTGATCTTCTTCTCCTTCTTACTCTCGGCAGGCTCTTCATCGGGCAGTGAAAGCTCCTCATAGGGGATACTGTCAATGTCTACTTCACCCGGTAATGTAAATCTGGAAGGAAAAAACCCCAAAGCTATTAGTGCAAGCTGCTTTCCCCTACTCTGGCTGACTTTATTCCTATGTTGATTTCCACAGAAACAGAAAGAACCAATTATTTGAAAGAAAGCTTTTCTATTGTAAGCAAAGTGATGGACTCATTATATCCACAGGATGAGCAAAAGTCATCACTAATCGTCATATACAAAAATTTTTAAATCATGGCAATGAAAACTACTTAGGAAAACATGTGAGGTTATACTCACCCAACGTGAAACAGTCCAGGAAGAAAATGTTGCCCAGAATTTACAATCTGAATCACTTCTATTTAAGGTTTTAAAATGGTTTACTTAAAAAATAAATAGGGGCGCCTGGTGGCTCAGTCAGTTAAGCGTCTGCCTTCAGCTCAGGTCATGGTCCCAGGGTCCCGGGATGGAGCCCAGCTCCCTGCTCATCAGGGAGTCTGCTTCTCCCTCTCCCACTGCCCCTCCCCCTGTTCTCTCTCACACATGCTTGCTCTCTCTCAAATAAATAATAAAAATCTTAAAAATAAATAAATAAAATGAATGAATAAACAAATAACAGTAAAATGAAATTTGAGGGGTGCCTGGCTAGCTCAGTCCATAGAACATGAAACTCTTGATCTTGGGGTCATGAGTTCAAGCCCCACATTGGGCATGGAGATTACTTAAAATTAATTACAGTACAAAAAAAATAAGGTTTAAAAATGATAATGCATGTCAGTCTTATTTACAGTACTTATTAAATATACCATCACACTTATATATTTAAAAAATTCCAAATGTCAAATAACTTTACTATTGTTATCAACAGACATTTGTGTGCTACTTACAAGTTCACAAAGTGCTTTCATAAAACACACAATTTAATCACTTGAATTCTCTAAAGGAGGTACGAGGCCAAGACAGACAAAGTGAATGAAGCTCACACTTGCCAAGGGGGTGCTCCTGACTAGTAAGCGCTCCCAGGTACGTGCCTTTAGCCCACAGCTAAGAAACTGCCGGGATCCGATAAAGGTTTGTCGAATCCGCTCTCTCCTCAGCACCAAGCTATCATACGTACACATATTTAACTCAAAGGAAAGAAAGCTGTGACCTCAGATAAGAGAAGCATTGATCCAAGGCAACTGTCTCATTACAGGATAAGCTAAATAAAGAAAAGTTTACCATCTGCCCTGTCTCAGCTTCAATGTTTTCACAAAGTCACCTTTACTATTGAATCCAAATCTTTCTGTGACCAACCTGCCATCGTCTGCTCCTTTCCCAATTGCTACCAGGGCCTCCAGGTCTGTGCCTTTCAATCCATACTGAAGCAGTTCCTTCGCAGCCTCCACATTCTCAGGAACTCTCTCCAAACACTCATGAAGAACCCAGGATCGTTTCTTTATTTTGCTCTGGATACAAATAAAAAAAGAGAGGCATTAAAGAACCCATGACAGCTGACAGCATGTGACAACTGCCTTCTAGAATCATAAAGCTAGACGTAAGGGAGTACAGCTACCTAAGCCCTTCGCCACAGACAGCTGAGAGAGAAGCTCAACAGGAAAAGGCTAATTCCATAATGGTGACCGGAATGGGATGTAGAAAATGAGATTCCCATGGTTTTCTTTTTTCTTCTGAGACGCACTGAAACACAAAGCTCAGGACTCCTTTTCAGAAATATAAAAAAGATCTACCCAAGTTTTTATAGCTGCTCGTTCGTTTGCATTTGGGCTATATAATAGAGTAGAAAAACAAGCAGAAAGGCAAGATAAGATATATCCTATTGTAACAAACATGCTTCACTTTGAAACAAAACTAATGAGGCATAGCACATCAAAGTTCTATATTTACTTGACCATGAGACGTAACACAAAGTGCAGATGATCATTTAATCATAAAAAGCCATGATATGCTATTCTTTGGAAAGACCAAGGGCCGATTCCTCCCTCCCTACTGCTTCCTCTGACTCCACTCAAAATCTCTGACTTGCCCTCTTCCAAGAAGGAGTCATTGTGGTTATAAGTTTTAAGTAAGATTTGACTGCTACCCTGCATTCCTTTACACATTCCATTCTATCAGTTCTTTCTTCCAATGTCTCTTAACTCGTTTTCCCTTCTCCAGCTCTATGACCTCCATACCAGTCCATGTCACCAACACATGACGCCTGTGACATCTCAGGAGACCCTTCCCCTTAGCAGGGTTTCCCACCAACACTTTCCTTCCACGCGGGTCATCCTCTGCACCACCTCCCTCTGCACCTCCACAGTCAAAAATCCACGTTTCCCCATTATCCTAAAGATAAGAAGCCTAAGTCATCACAAGCCTTCCACATTCTCCAGAACCCACATCAATATATCTTCTAATCATATTTCCCAAAGTTCACTGCTGTTGAATATCTAATCAAGCAGATGGGTTTACTTACAGAGCTCATTTACTCATCCAAGAAATATTTTCTAGTCACCTAATATTTAATAGGGGCCAGGTAATAATACAGACATGAAGCAATGATTATGACAAATTCAGTCAATGCCACAGGTCATGCTCATTTTCTTTTAATTTGCTCATACCATTTGTCCCATGAAGAATGCCTTCCTCTCGTCTAACTCCCGGATGCCTGCTCTGAAGTCTCTCAAACCTGCTTAAAACGTCTTTACTCTACAGCCTTCCATAACCACTGGGTCTAAAATGACTGCTACTTTCACTGGGTTCCCACAGCATTTATCTGGAATCGTCTTGTATGGTTATTTATATTTTAGACATGAAGCTTATCTTCTCAGAAAGATTATAAGCTCCCTAAAAGGGAAGGCCATATTTATGCTTCTCCTGTACTCCTTTCACCTTCTCTCACCTAGTGCTTTTACTCTTAATTGCCTATTTATTTAGCTGAATTAAGTATTTCTCCCAATAAAAAAATGTACTTGCTTTGTCTCTCTTAACACCTGTCAGCTCCTTCAGGCACCAAAATTGTCCTTTATTGTGTTCCAGAAAAAGCCCTGAAGGGGTATACATAAACTCACAACTCACTGTCCTGAGTCACAAAAGAAGAAAGATAATACTGCTTTGGTGTTCTGATCTTTTAAAAGAAATACAAGCAACTTCTTCTTCATTTCATTATCTCCCATGCTCTCTCTTCTCCAGTGTCTTACTTGTTAACAGTTTATTTTCCAAAATGGTTGAAGCATCAACTTCTTATAACTTTTTCAGATTGTTATTTCTAATTACTCATGTACATGACTTTTATGGAAAACAATCACCATGAAACTTTCCCAACATTTCTCAGATCTTCCTAAATGCAAAGGCATTTTCCTCTTCTAAAAGTCACATGAGCAGTCAGGCCCTCTTTAAAGCATGCCATAAATCCAACTGCATCCTCACAAAGGTGCCCAGGGTCCCCATACACAGGCTATGTAACAAATTTAACCCAGGCATCAGGCAGCAGGAGGAATCCGGCTGTAAGATTTAAACAAAGAAGGAGAATTTGGCAAACTTGAGGTGTCACTTATCTATTGCCTCTCAGCTTCAAAATCTCTCCTCACTGCCAGTCATGGGATGGACACCATTTCCATTTTGCAACCGACAGAGTATCAAGCTCCATCAAGAGAGGGTGCTGGAGGGACACTGCAGAGGAAAGGCTCTGGTTTCTGGTCCTAACGTGCTCAGGTTCTAAACTTGTTCCCATGGCTTAGCACCCAGCAATGCATGTAGGGGACATCCAGAAGTGCCTGCTTCCCCGCTTACTCCCGCTGAACACAATTTCCCACTGAATTTCAGCTGTTACTCCCATGGGCAGATTCCTTCCCAGTCAATCTCCCAGGCACCTGTTGGCGGGGGCAGGGTGGTTCTTCCTAGACTATGCCCACCTACATACTAGGAGCTTTTTCTTTTCAGTCCTGGCCATAGTTCCTTATCTGAGGTTGTCCAACCCCCAACCTCAGCTTTCCAGCGCACCCTAGCTATAGGCATCAGCTTGCCCATCCATCCCACCTTACCCTACCTGCCAACCTTGGCAACTAAGAACCAGCCCTGGCCCAAGGCATCCCAAAGAACTCTTCCATCCAATGTGCCCCAACCGCTCTTTCAAAGTTCAATGAGGTCTGAATCACAGCTCAAGGGAGGAGGCCTCCCTTCCAAGTTTGTTCCCTCCGTGGGTATGCTCCTTCAGCCCTAAGGTATTCCTTAGGGTTCTCTTTACCCCTTTATAGCAAATCTCATTAGAAAATAATGCTCCATATTAAAACTTTCCCTGTTCAAATTACTAGGTGGCTTCCGGCTCCTGGGGGACCCTGAATGATACAGGCGAAGAAAGGTAACTGAGGTAGGAGAAGAGAAAGGATTAGGCCAAACCAGGCAGTTAAATGATTTATCAGGGAGTGTCTGTTCACACATCTGCGGCACCACACCTCAGCTGCAAGGCCAAGACAACCAGATAAAAGATAACTTCTCTGCTTTGACTAAAACGCACTTCAGCTTTAGAAATGTCAGCAATATAAAATGCTCCAATATGAAGCCCAATAATCAAAAAAATATACATATATCCCTACATTTGAATTTTACCATGTTGCCAAAATATTTAAACATACCAAGTAATTCTGAATTGAAGCAATGTTGACCGCAGACTTCCTCCACTGCCTCTGATACACGAGATCAGTATCCAGGCCATAGGTCTGAGCCAGAGACAAGGCTTCCTCATATTCTTCACTTTCAATCTTAGGACAAGGAAATGGGAACAGGAACGTTACATTACTGAATCGTCCACAGTGTCACTGTAATGATGTGATGGATGAGGGTGACCCCTTAACCTTTACAGCATGTGACACACTAACTCTTCTCATGTGCAAGGTGGCACCCGAAGCCCACGGACCTGTTAGGGGCAGACAGAGCAAGTGTTTCTTTGCACACTCAACAGAAACCTGAGCGACAGCTGAAATGCCCACATTTATAGAGTAAAACAGGCAAAACCAGGAAAGGAGTGCCAACAGCCTGACTCCGAGTCCAGGGCCCACCCGGGACACTGCAGGAACAGCACAAACAACTAGGATGCTCAGGGTGGATTCAGTCTGCTTCCCAAGCAAACCCTGACAGGAAAGCAAACCTGCATTTCTTCCCTCACCACGTGCAATCTGAGCAGACAGCCGCACTTAACAACAATAAGGTGAGAGCTGAAGGCCCCGTGAAGGGCAACAGAGACCCGGCTAAGCCACAAGTGGACAGTCTAAGTGAATTCATCTTTCCTCCACTGTTTTCATGTTGACTCCTCAGGCCCAAAAGCCAGCACTATTTTCAAAAGCTCTATCCTACTGATATTTCTAACATGTCAATGATAGGGCCGTCCCTCTTTAAATTTCTGTATTAAAAAATTAGTTTTTTCTCACTGAAATAAAATCTGCAGGCCTGTGAACTTTGATAGTGAGAGGATGCTCCCTCACCTTCCTCTGATAAAGCTCCTCCGGAGTCGTGGAGCGCAAACTCACAAGGCGGTAGTTTTTGGTAATGGTTCGCGGGCGTTTCCGCGGAGGTGCGAATCGCTCCATCTCCGTCACCAGATACAGGCCCTGTTTTACGTAGCCGAAGTAGCGAGCCTTGGCAGATACCTCCTGATCAGAATCGGAGTCCTCTTCCCCTTCATCTTCGTCTGCACCCCGAGTCTCCAAACGAGATCGTTTGGGGGCAAGTTTAATCTCACACTAAATTGAAAAACGAGATGCTAAGTCAGTAGTGAGGAACTCAAGACAAGCTCTAGGGTCCATGAGAAAAATATTTTTAAGTCTACCCTGGTTGGATGTTTGACATGAGCCACATGATGAAGACAGAGAGCAGACTTCAGAGGAGCCCAAAAACAAACAGCACACACATCAACAGCTCCAGAAGTAACCACTGCCTTATTGGCTCCAAATCTCCAAAACTAAACCCTGTTTTCATAATGGCTCATTAATATGATCTTCTCAATATATGTCTGGCAGTTATTTTAGGAAAATAAAAGAATGCTAATTCCTTCACTTTTGATATTTTTGTACCTGCTGCAGAGAAATAGAATTTTTTCATCTATTTAGAAAACAAACATGAAGGTATTTATTTGCTTTACTGAGAATAGCTCTCCTGCCCTCCCTCCCTTTTTAAAAAGAAAATATCTAACAGCTTCACAAACTTCTGAGTCTGAAAGCCTGACTGTTAAAGATAACTTTCATTCCTACATTTAACAGAGTTGGCTTCAATTTTAAGCCACGGTTCTCTTTAAATAACATCTGTAGACTCGGTAACAAACTTTGAAGTAAAAAATACTTGTGAATCTGCACCAAAGTGAAAGTTATTAAAGGTCCTTACCCTTGAAAGACTTAGAATAAGAATTTTTAATGACCAAAACATAACTTTAAATTACTAGCCTCCATTTTCAAGTCTTTTGACAGGAGACAAACAAGCTTTCTTTACTAAAAAGAACCAGAATTTCTAAGTTCCCAAACTTCATGGAAAACTGTTTGTTAAAAGCCATATTTAAGTAGAAATACCTTTTACATTTTAAGATGTCTAATCTAAGAAAAAGGAAAAAAAACTATCATGCCAGTGAAGAAAAAATGCTTTACAAAGAACAAAATGACTCCATTGCCTTCAGTCTTCCAATGCAAGTTTTTTAATTGACTAAACAATAGATCTTTATTATACTGCACTCAATCTCTGATTCCAATCACAGGTTTTTGTTCTTAAGGACAAGATTAGATAATGGAATAGCTAAAATTTAAAAATCAAATAGCCGTACTTCAATAAAAATAAATAAATGGACAGACATCATTAAAAACATAAATTTACATTAAAATCAGGTGTTTAGATGTTTGGGGAAATGCATGTTTACTTTCCAACACACCAGCTGCTCTAAAAGGGAAAGGATTACCTCCAAACTTAAAAATCCTCCATCATGGGTAGCAGTGACTTGAGGTGATGGTTCGAACCACTCACAGGATTTTCCCAGTAAATTCTTCAAAGTTTTCACTGATGAAACAGTCAAAGCACCAGAGCAACGAGCCAAAGTCACAGCATTGGCTGCCCACCAATTTACATCTATCAGTGGGTAAAAGGACTCTTTATCTAATGGAGAAATAGAAATCAATACAAGTCCAGCCGTCAATGTGGCTTAAATACAACACATTTAGTCCAAAGATCAATTTAAAAATCATATTTGGGTCCTAAACATGTTAAATAAGAAAAAATAAATTTTAAGTCATCACCCAAATTTTTACAAAAAGGTAATTTATTTAATAAACATCTAAGCTCCAACAATTTACCAAAGTCCGAAATTCTAAGGATGCAGGCGTATTTGTAGGTCTTAACACTTAAAAAATGAAGAATATACAGATAATATCACCACTTTCAACAGAGTAAGCTGAAAGGTTGGTGAGTACAAAAGTATACATATCATAAGGGTTATAAAAGGCTTTAGAAAATGTTCATATATCCTTTTTCAGAGAACAACATGAGAGAATTATACTCTTAATAAAAATTTAAGAAAGACATACAATAGTTTTCCAAGCTGATTTCCTCTTAAACTTGTGAAGGAGATCAGAATCACCACCTCAAAATATGCCACTTGAACATAAATATTTTAAGATAAAGAAATTTGAGAAACCCAAAGTTCTTTTTCTTTGTCTTGTCACTTCTCTTAATAATGTTATTGGTTCCTTTGCCAAGATGCTGTATAAATAAGCCCAATTTCCAAACAACCCTTGGAGTAACTCATTTCTGGGTACTCCCACGTATAAGCTCGATATACACGCTAGAAACTTCTGTTTGTTTTTCTCCTGTTAATCTGTCTTGTGTCAATCTAATTTTACAGGGCCTCAGCCAGCGAACCTTTGAGAGTAAAAAGAAAAAGATCTTTTTTCGTCCTCTACGTATATCATCCAAAGAGCACTTTTATTAAACAATAAGAGTCTCTTAAGGTTTTAATTATCATATCTCATACAACTCACCTTTGACTTTTTTTCTCTTCTCAATAGAAAGTCTCCAATCAGGATTAAGGTCATCATAGCCTGGCTAAATACAAAAAATATGCACAGGACTTCTTGAGTCAACAATGTAAGAAAATCATGAGAACATCATCAAGAACTATGGATTTTTTGAAGTAAAAAAATATGGAAATGATGCTTTCCTTCGATCTCTTAGTTATATTATACCTAGCTGAAATCTATTCCTCTCGATAATCTTGTTCTTACACTTAAAATGTACACATGCAACTACTGTGACTCAATGTAATGAAGAAAACAGCATGCATGAGAACAGCATAAGACAGTATCCAATTAATACAAATGAGAGCAAGATACACTAACAGTTCTGCACCCACACACTCTCTCTCTCTCTCTCTCACTCACACACACAAACACACACACACACACACACACACACACACACACACTTGTATTCTGGGAGGAGAACTGCTATGCTGTTGTAAATAACACCGGCCTGGATGCGAGTCCCGCCCCTACAACTTGTAAGCTGAGTGACCCCTCCAAGCCTTGAGCTGTCTAGCTCTGAGACAGGACTCTGCAATCCCCATGTTATCTCCAGTTCTAACTCCCTAGGACTAAAAATTTACTAAGTAAAAAAATATAACCATGCAGTCCTCAAACTTGATCTATTCATATTCTTCTTTTTTCCAAGTTTCTATTTTTTTATTTTTTATAATAAAATTTTTTATTATATTATGTTAGTCACCATACAGTACATCCCTAGTTTTTGATGTAAAGTTCCATGATTCATTACTTGCATATAACACCCAGTGCACCATGCAATATGTGCCCTCCTTAATACCCATCTCCAGCCTATCCCTTTCCCCCACCCCCCCTCCCCTCTGAAGCCTTCAGTTTGTTTCCCAGAGTCCGTAGTCTCTCATGGTTCATTCCCCCTTCTGTTTACCCTCCCCTTTCTTCTTCCCTTTCTTCTCCTACCGATCTTCCTACTTCTTATGTTCCATAAATGAGTGAAGCCATATGAAAATTGTCTTTCTCTGCTTGACTTATTTTGCTTAGCATTATCTCCTCCAGCCCCATCCATGTTGCGGCTATTCATATTCTAATTTCATGGAACATAATGTCATGCCCACCATCTAGAATCTCAAATATCAAAAAACAACTGAGATTAAGGCACTGACAGATGCCCTCTTGGCTCATTTTAATTATTTCATCTTCAGAATTTTAACAGGGAAAAGGCCAGCAAAAAATCATTTGGCTACTTATCTGAAATTGTAAGCCTAAAAAAAGTAATGCTACATTTAGTCAAAATATGCTTTTTCATCTAATGTAACAGAACAAGCATATATGTCTTATTAACAATTTCTCAGTGGCCAACCCTTTAGAGTATGAAAATTAATACTTCTTTCCATGGCCTAAAAGAACTTCCTGATCTCACTACTATGATAAATCACTCAAAGCAGTCCCTGAGAATAAAAGATATAATTCTTTAAACTTTATCCAAAAAATTACCATAAAAGCCTATTTATATAAATAACAAAAGGAAGAAAAAGATTGTCCTGGTTTACTCTATCATAAAAAAGATAATTACCTTTCAAAGACTTAGAACACCAGAAGGTATATATTAGTGAAAATAATCAACTAACTGAACACTTATTTGATCATTTGTAGGGCACATTATCCATTTTCAGTCCCTCCGAAGTATCGGCCGTACATGCACACAGCACCACATGCACGCCACCACTGATTTATATGATGACATGTGTGCCTCCCTTCTGACATGTGAAGTACACTAGGGGAGTAGGGAGTAAAGCTTTAAGTTCCACAAGCAACAACACTGATAATTCAGCCTTGGGTAAATTTATGTACGTATAGATCACAATGAAATTTAACAAGATCAAAAAAATGTCAAAAGAAATCCTCGAAGTGGCATAAGTACGTTGAGAATTCAAGGCGGGCTTGTCTTCATCCAAGCTAATGATGAGAAGGAGCAGTACTAGTCTATGGGGGTCAGTCTCCAGACACTTTGGGACTCGACTGCTCCATGCAGATGGCTTAAATAATGGGTGTCTCTTGTAATTTCAATTTCTAAACACAGGTAAAGATTTGTTCTTCTGCGTCCACAGCTTTGTCAGTCACCCTCATATTCCCAGATCCATCATGGTGCCCACCTGTCATAGTAGCTAAGTGCTGAACAAGTGAATGAATTAATCTTTTAAATCCTCGCACTCTAATTAGAATGCCTCAGCTATAAGAAAATTAGTTGACATAGTACTAATATTCCTACACCCTCTAAAAAGTGTGGTTTCTCCTGCTATTTAGTCAATGAATACTGTGCACTTACACTGTATAAGAGGGAAAAGAAATCAGATATTGTAGGTCCCACAACTCAAGCAGGCAGAGAGCTAAGAAACATAAAATTTACTGTTCAAATCTGAGAACTAAGCTCAAGTTCAAATCTGAGAACTACCCAAAAAGAGGTACAGATAAAAGCACCAAGGGTATCAAAGAATGAAGAGATCATTTTGTATATAGGATTAAACACGAAGAGGGTATAAAGAAAGTGCTACACTTGGTGCTATAAAACTGGACAAAACCTGGGTACGGAACATGGGTGGAGGAAGACATTCCAGCCAGAGAATACAACATGAACAACAGGACACAAAAGGTTAAAAAAATAAATAATTAATTAATTAAAAAAAAAAAAACAGTACATAAAACGTTAAAAAAGTACTCAATTATTCAGGAAAAGAAGTAGGTCAGGGGGTGCCTGGGTGGCTCAGTCACTTAAGCATCTGGTTATTGGTTTCAGCTCAGGTCATGATCTCTTTCATGGGTCATAGGATTGAGCCCTGCATGGGGCTCTGCACTCAGCAGAGAGTCTGCTTGAAGATTCTATCCCTCTGCCCCTTCCTCCACTCATGTTTTAAAATAAATAAATAAAATCTTGAAAAAGAAAAAAAATGTAGGTCCGTTTAACTAAAGCACAGAATATCAGTTCTCCTGATCTGCGTTTTCGCTTGTCTTGGTGTTCTGGGGGAAATGAGGGTTCACAAAGTCACTTCTGTTGTTATTGAACTAAAATTCACATAATGTAAATTAACAATTTTAAAATGAGCATTCAGTGACATTTAGTATATTCACCGTGTTGTCACTTTCTTTTAGTTTCCAAGCATTTCTATCAATCCAAAATAAAACCACTAACCCAGTAAGCAGTTACTTCCCACTTCCCCTCCCCTCAGCCCCTACCAATCTGCTTTCTGCCTCAAATCGATTTACCTATTCTGGATGTTTCATATAAATGAATTCATATAACACGTAACCTCCTGTGTCTGGCTTCCTTCAAGTAGCATAATGTTCTCAAGGTACATCCACATTACAACCTGTATCAGTAGCTCGTTCATTTTTATGGCTGAATAGTATTCTACTGTATGTATTTACCACAACTGAATTCTATTGTAGGTATTTACCTTCCATTAATGGACATTTGAGTTTTTTTCCACTTCTGGCTGTTGTGAATAGTGCTACTCAAACATGTATGCAAATGTATTTGTTTGAGTGTCTGTTTTAAATTCTCCCAGATAGACACCCAACTATTTATATGCTATTGCCTTTGCAGTACACCTAGCAGATTCACTCTAGATATGTGAACTAAATGTTTAACTTCACAATATGTGTGAGTCTGATGAAATTATCTGCATAGTATATTTAAGAAAGAAGCCCAAACAAAATTCCAAACTTAGCTCTGCTTCAGGCTCTGAAAGCCTGAATGAAAGAAAATTAAAGAAAGCAAAGAAACAAAAGAAAAACACTAATTTGAAGGGACATATAAACCCTCATGTTCACTGCAACATTATTTACAACAGCCAAGATATGGAAGCAACCCAGTTTCCATTGACACAGGAGATAAAAAAGATGTGGTATACACATATAATGGAATATTACTCAGCCATACAAAAGAATGAGATCTTGCCATTTGCATGGCAACATGTATGGACCTTGAGGGTATTATGATAAGTGGAGTAAGTCAGACAAAGAAAGACAAATACTATACGATTTCACTTATATGAAGGATCTAAAACACAAAACAAAGGAGGAAAATATAAACTGACTCATAAATACAGAGAATAAACTGGTAGTTGTGGGAGTGGGGGGTGGGCAAAAATAGGTAAAGGGGATTAAGAGGTACCTCCCCGCCCCCAAAAAAGCTGATATTCCCACTGCTTCCCCCATACTATTCAAACTCCACCAGACTTACCATATTTCAACACTAAAAACTCTATCTATGCGGGGCCCCGTGATCTAGCCATGCTTTAGGACATCTGATACACACTCCGTAGCCTGGTGCTTTGAGAGCAGGATCACCAAGAACCAACAACCCCTGTGAATGCACCCCAGGGGTACTCACTCCTGGTATCACGTTGAGATAGTCAGAGGAGTAATCTCCATGTCACTCTGCTTTGTAGGACATGCTACCTTGTGTCTGAAACAGCCTGAAGTGCCCCCACTTCACGGTGTAGCAGCAGCCCAGAGGAGAATGCCCTAAGAATATACTTACAGATTTTGTACAGAAAGACAATCGTGGCTACCACAACGTTTTCTTCAGATTTAGGAATTTAATTTTTTATTCTTTTTAACAGCTAGAAGCTAAATTTAATGAAGGCCCTGCCTCCAACAGCATAAAAGCAACCTGTCAAATGTTTTTTCATTCCATAAACACTTACTAGTATTTAATATGCCAAGCTCTACTTTAGACCCCATGGAAGAAATGTATACTCAGTGTCTATTCTCCAGAAGCTCACAGTTGAGTGAAGCTGTGAAAACAGCTGTGGATTACATCAAGATTAATCACATTAACTGTCATCTTCCCACTTATCCTTCATTGATTGATCCATTTAACAAAATTTGTTCAATACCTACTATTGTGTCAAAGAGCAAATAAAATTGTAGGAGAAATGAAACTTTTCTATTTCACCTAAGGAAGTACAAATAGAAAAATAATAAAACTTCTTCAGACAAAAATTAAGGCCAAAAATAAGACAGAAATATATAAGCATAACATATGGGAAATGTTTGAAATGAAAATCACTTTAGCAATTTTACTATATTCCAGACATGAACAAAAACCTAATACTCACAGATTTCTAGCCAGATGGATTTTCATATTGACAATGAAAGCTGAAATATTTAATCAACTCAAAACTGGATAGAAGTAAATCAGAATAGGCACTTCCACAACTATCTTTAATCATTGGATTTTAAAAAGAAAATACTCAATCACACAAAGCATATTATGAAAAACTAATAAAGCAGTGAATTACATGAAGAAAGCCCCAGATGAGCTGCAGTCACAATTTGGTAAAAGAGGCTAAGGTTGTATAGGCAACAGTAACATCAGTTTCTTCTCAGGCAATGTTTTAGCTGAAATGATAAGCTGACGATACACTACATATTATCATGTAATCTATTTCAAACTCATTGGCTCGGCTTATTCATTTCCTAGAACAGCCATAAGGAGAGGCAGAGCCCTGTCCCACCTGGCTGACCCCAGGCCCCTTGACTATTGCTGGATGAATGAGAAAGGAGCACTGTTTAAGTTTCTCAGCCTGCGGTAAGGACACAAAATGACATCAATATATGTGGTAAACGACTTATTTACAGTTTCACGTTTCTAGGTCTCAGCACAATGAACTGGCCAACTCCGGAGGTGTCATTCACATAAACTGCATGGACTCTCTCCCTTGTTTTCCGTTAATATCATCGCTAGTGCCTAACTGACCCAGATCAAAGTCCGCAGCTCTCAACTGAAGGGCTACAGAAGATACTCTGAAAGAAAGGCTTAACCTACGAGGTCAGAGAACCCGAGCCCAACCGGAATCTTGATTCTAATGTGCAGTGATACAAGTTTACTTCTTTTAGCATTAGTCCCATCTATTAAAATAGGAAAACATTTGTCACTTACTAGGACTGTAGTGAAGCAACTGAAATAGGTGACGATCACTCAGGGTGGACAGCCATGCCTTACTACACAAATGCTACTTACTCCCAAAGATCCTTCCCCCCGACTCCACCAACTGGTTTGTGTGGCCTTCTTCTGAGTTTATCTTTTCATAATATTAACATGTTCCTTTCTTGATTTGTTTATAATTTCCCTTGCAAGACTATGAACAGCTTAAGGGCAAGCACTGGGACTTAACTGCATTTTCTACTCTGAAACTTGGTAAAGATTCAGTAATTAGTTGAACTCTATTATTTTATGATTATTATTATGAATATAGTTAACAGCTTACTCTTCATAGAACTGTTACATACAGGCTTTACAGCACCTACCATAGTACACTAGATTTCAATGACTCCCTTCATACAGTAATATCCAAACCCCAAATGGCCAATCCAAGGTGATGAACTCCCAGGATATAGGCGAAAGACTCAAGCAAAGTAGAGTTGTTCAAATTCTTTTTGCGGAACAAAGAGTTACCACTTTCACATAATCTCTCAGCACATCATAAGTACTGTATATATCTACTGTGAACTTAAGGGTTTATCAGTGAGAAGCTATGTCAATGATTTACTGCAGTTCTTGGTGATATACACTAACTGGGGCTCCAGAGTTCAACACATCTGAGAAGGCTGAAGAAATCTGTGTTATATTCACTGAGAAAAAAGATTTATCTCTATTCTTTTAAAGATCAAATAAATAAAGCCTAATTTTAAAAAAAGCTAATAAATATGTTGTTTCCACCTTTTTAAAAATGTATTTACTTTCCCACAGGGTCATGGAAAGAGCATGTACATCAGAGTCGGAGAGAGATGAAACCAAATCTCAGCTCTACTCCTTACCTGCTCAGTAACCCTGGGGCGAAATAAGTGCTCAATAAATAATAATTGAGGTTATTATTACAGCAAATTTTGCAAAAGCTACAAGCATACTGTCTACATGAACTGTGATCTTACTGAGCTACATAAGCCTGAAATGAGTGTATCAAAAGAAACCAGAGTGTTCTTTCTGTGAAAACGATGAAGCCTCATAGGAGTTTGTTTATCATGGAATAAAGTTTCAGAAAAAATAGTAGAAAGGGTTGGACAAAAGCAGGGAGAGGAAAGTTCAGGAAGCAAATGTGAAGCAGCATTATGATCAGATGAGAAGACATGACAGGTAAACAAATCAGTTTGCATTTTGACCACAATCTTAGAATTTTAAGGAAAAGATTAGATGAAATTAAATTCTTTCTGTGTTTTCAACTTCGGACAAAATTTCTTTTCAGACTAGAATGAGCAGGGGTCTCGGAACACAAAATCTATTCTATTCAGCGATAGTCTTTCCATGTGCTGAGCTACAGCAAGAAACCAGAGGGGCTGGCAGCCACCAGCCCAAGATGGGATGAAATCCGGAATGAGGTGGTATGCGGAGCGGCAGTAGAAATAGCAATAAAGGTAGGATTAGGTTCAGTCATTCTCACTAAGCCACTATTCCTTCAGCAAAGGAATCTACCGCCTGCAAAATGTCCATGGTAATGACAACTGGGTCCCTGGTTTTCAGCATTGTGAGCCCTCAAACCAGTTTTTTTTCTAGTTTGCTCAGGCATTCAAAGGAATTCATAGCAACCCAATCTGAAAAGACAGATATCTTACCCTAAAAATTGGTCAGTTTACAATAAAAGATATGACTAGCTTGAGAATCAAGCTGTATCAATAGATGGTCTCTACAGACTGTCTGGGGGGTGCTAAACCAGAGCTAGAAGAGGCAAGATGGAAGCTCACTGCAGTACAACAGAAAGATCCCTCTACAGTAATCCCTGACAAACTGCCCTTCTCCACTCTCAAGGTAGAGTTCAAGAGAGTCTCCCTGGGACAACACTGGAGACCGACTTCTGGCACAAACTCATCTCTTCCCACCATAAACCTCTTCCTCCCTTCCTCCCTCATCTTCCTTTCTCTCTTTCTCTCAGGCTCTCTCTCTTATTTAATTGTTTATTTTAGGGTGGGGGAGGAGCAGAGGGAGAGGGAGAAAGAGTCACAAGCAGACTCCACACTGGCAGAGCCAGACTTGGGGCTTGATCTCATGACCCTGAGATCATGACCTGAGCCGAAATCAAGAGTCGGACGCTTAACCGATTGTGCCACCCAGGCTCCCCTCTTGCCCCCATACTTTTCTGATGGCATTTTCCAAATTACTGAGATATTTACATTTAGTTATTCAAGATTTTTAAACAATTCTTAACTTTTAATAGAATCATTACAAAAATCTAAGGAATAATATTAATGAGCTAAAAAGTAGTTAATTATGATATTGATTGGCAACTAATGACAAAATAAAGTCAAACCAGTTAAAAAGTTGAATATATGCCAATAGGGACTTACAATAAATGCAATTTATCCTTGCAGGTCAAGAAGGATATCCAGGATTTCAGTAAGCGAAAGAGCATACTAATGAATTTTGCCTAAACAGCCTCTGCACTACACACACATGCCATTCTGGAATACTAACAAAATGAAATACTAAGTGTGCCTTGAACTTCATCAGTATTTCTAAAGTGAATGAAATAATTCAAGAAAATTAGTAAATTCAAGAAAAACTGCCCAAATGTAAAATTTCACACATATAATAGAACACGGTATTCCCAAATGACAAGTTTAACACTATACGTCAATAACCATGACAAATACATGGTACCATTTGGATCAATAACCCAGTGTGCATAGCTATATTTGTTACACAAATGGTTCTAGAGTTGATCCCCTCCACTTCTAGAAGGAAGATATAAATCAAGCTAGCTATAAATTCTGGAGAGAGAGAGAGAATGCTTCTTGTATTGAGATACTGAAGTTGAAGACTGAGGAGCACCTCTTCTGTTTAAAACAAACCTAGATCCAGTGAGAGAGAGTGCGGCAGACATGTGGAGACCAAATTAAATTCAAGGTGAGTACGAATTAGAAGGAGAAAAATCTTCCCAAACTTGTGTATAAAAACAAAAAGCTGAAGAATAGTGAGAACAAATTTAAGTCTGTGAAAAGTATAAGAAAATGTAGAGCCAGTTTCTCTTTCCCTCTGCTATTCTGGGAATAACAAAACACTCTTTGCTTTTCAAAATTCTTTTAATAGCTCAGTTTAACTGATGAAATGACATTAAAAAGAATTCTGAAAAAGACATCAATCCATTCTGAAAAAAAAACATCAATCCATTCAGACCATTCGGTGCATAGGCTCCAATCTTGGATCATAAAACCATTCACCAAAGCTGGTGATGAGATATTCTTATAGAAAAGGGGTAGAGGGAAGTGTAACCCTTAAGTGCTGAAATGCTAAATAGTCATCAGAGGAGTAAAAGATCTAGAACATAAGTTGTATCTAACTGGGAAGATTTTTCTTTAAATCTTCACTCTATCACAATACACAGCATTTACGGGCAGTCCTTATTTGCCCATCATGATTTTAGATTGTAATACATATTGAATCTGTTCCTAAATGTCCATTCTTAAAACCTATCATTTCAAGACACTAAAAAATTAACAGACTGTATCTTCACTACCTTTCAAGTGAACAGAAGATAACTCCCTTCAAGCCTTAAGCCTTAAATAAGCCCAATATTATATGAGTGTTGCAAGATGTGGGAAGAATTGTAACCCTTTTAGACCCTCTGAAGCCGTCACGTTAGTTGACCGTTGCTACAAAATTAGTATCTCCATTCTGTATTTTTATAATAAGAAAGAGAGAAAAGAGGAGAGATTGATGGACAGAGTACACTCGTATAAAGAGTGTATTGCACTACAAACTAAAGTCACAGTGCTACTCTATTCTTAATTTATCCTACTATAATGATAATATTCTAATGTAACTAAAGCTTTGGCATGATGAGAATAAATAATAGCTGTGTGCTACAGTAAAATATCAACCAAATGAAATTAGTATTGTCAGTACTCACCCTTAAGCGAGAATCACTCTTAGAATAATAATAAAGAGACATACCTGCTCATTTTGATTCCATTCCCCTTGCTGCTTCAGAGATGGAATGGCCCAGATGCTTAGTTTCCCTGAGAAGTGAATGGCAGCAAGCAGCGTCCCATCTGGAGAAAGGCTCATCTTAAAGATCCCATCCTATATAGTAATTACAGGACATTAATGTCAGATCAAGGAACCTGTAGCTGAATAGAAGTAACCTCCAGAATTTAATAACACTCTTCAGGGGGTGCCATGTCATAAATGATCTCTCATAATTAAGGGTTCCAACAACTTCATAACACTATAATGTGCTCCAGCATAAAGAAACAGGACTCTTACCCTTCAGGAGTTGTTGGGGTTTTTTTTAATCTCTTTTACAGTGTTATAATTTATATATAACTGAAAACCCAAATATGTGAGCATTATAAAAATACTCTCTTATATCACACATCAATTACCATGAGTTCTCATTAACTTTTATGGGTTGATATTGATCAGATTGTGAGTTTCCTGACCTTGGGGGCCCTATTTTCACAAGATTTTGTATGTACACAATGTCTGGAATATTCTGTCACAGACAGCCCACAAATTCATGTTGTGTGGACAAAAGGAAAGGGAAAGGAGGAAGAGAGAGTTGGCAGAAAAGAGGGTCCAATGGTGATAAGAACAGAAGAAGGCAAGGGGGAAAATGCATTCCTGAATTTGAGGAACACTAGAAGTGTTCATTTTCCAGATTTCCTGGTAAATCTGAGGAATCTAATTGTTGCTACAGAAAAGAGAAACTTCGTAGTACACGGATTTTGCATGGCCATCAGTGTGCACACAGTCCTACTCATCCAATCTCTCAGTTCTTTCCAATGAGAATACCAGGTTGCTCAGTTACCACAAGCAAAAACATACAAGCAGGAAGGTCTCCTGCCTATTGCCTAAGCAGACTCAGAAGACGCGAACAAACACTAACTGGACATCTCATGCCCATCATGCATTTACCAAAACCAGAGTTTAAGGTAGTTTACCCACAAATAATAAAACAGACCCAAAATGATAGCCTACAAACCGTATTTATCCTTAACATTTAGAAAATCTGGCAACAGAGGGCCCACCACCACCAAATGGCAATAATCAGGTGGGATTGGGTAGCATACATACCTTTAAAAGGGTCATAAGATTTCCACTTAGCCAAACCCCCCACTATTCTTGGTTACAGCCCCAAGATTAAGGCTAGGTATCAGCTATAGAAGTAAAAATTAAACACAGCTATACTAAAAAAAGAGAAAGTATGCCTGGCTCAATTCACCACATTATCTACCTGGTCTCTACAGACACAAGAGTTTAAGTCCTCAGGTCTACAATGACTAAGGCATATTAGCCAACAAAAACAAATAGAATGGTTTCAGAAACTGAGCAACGCTGCTAGATGAGTAGACAGATGAAAAGATTAGCATCCTCTAATCTCCTCTTTAACTGGATATAACATGTCTAGCCCAGAATGCCAGAATTAAATGTAAGGAAGATTAAAATACAAAAGCCCGGGCAAGAGAAGCAATGAAAGCAAAAGCACTTACAGCACAATGTTAAATATACCCCCATCCCCTCCTCTGTGATGGAAAGGAGGTCAGGAGAGAAGATGAAGAGCCTGGCATCTTCCATTCACAACTCTGGTCAACAAGCTTCAGTTTGGTGTAAGGTGAGCCTCACAAGCATAGATTTTCATTAGCTAGAAGAACTCTTCCCCCATCACTGAGAGTTTATAGAGAAAGAAACTGAAGACTGCAAGAGTTAAG
>NC_048221.1:133112012-133113846 GCF_002007445.2 Ailuropoda melanoleuca | reverse complement strand
TATTTTAAAGCAGATCATAGACATGAGATGTATATACATTAAGTATACGTTTCTTTAAAGTCCCAAGTTATCTGTTTAAGTTTCATATATATGCACAGTGAGAACATAACGGTTATCAGTAGCAATTGAATTATAGACTGTCAGCAATAGACAAGTCACCTATGTTACTTTAGAAACACGGTGTTTTACTTGTGAAATAAAAACTCCTCTTTTATTTGTAGAAACATTTCTGAGTGTCTATAGCACACTGAGTATTTCTGGCTCAGGGAATAATTTATTATCCTGACAGTAACTGTAACACAAGATCTAAAGCCACAGTTAGAAAATCCAGGCTAAATTCTGTGAACAGAGTCTGCAGTATTTAAAAGTCTGAATGCTTCTTGGTTGGCAAGGGAGAGAATTTCAGAGTGTGTGCTCTGGAAATAAGAGGAAATGGCTTCTCAATCAACTGCACATCACAATAAAACTAAATCTCAAACTTTCAAACTGTAATTCCTCAGATTGTATTAAGATTTCTCAGCATAAGTGAATAATAATCTTTCTCTCGTCTTATCTATTTGAATTAAGTAGCTCCAAAAGCAATAAAATTTAGCCATAATTTTCACTTCAGTTAAAATGTGTCTGAATTTCTTTCATATTCCTCAAATATGAATGTTATGTTTATTTTAATCATTACGACAGTTGGCATGGTGGTCAAGAATATATAACTAGGCAGTGAAAAGCGGAAAGCTTTTTCTCTGAGAGCAGGAACAAGACAAGTAAGCCCATTCTTGCCAGTTTTATTCAACATAGTACTAGAAATCCTAGCCAGAGCAATTAGGCAAGAAAATAAATAAAAAGCACACAAACTGGAAAGGAAGAAGTAAAACCGTCTCTTTACAGATGACATGGTATTATATATAGAAAACCCTAAAGACTCCACCAGAAAGCTGTCAGAATAAACAAATTCAGTAAAACTGCAGGATACAAAAATCAAAATACAAAACCATTAGCACTTCTATACACTAACAGTGAACTATCAGAAAGAGAAATTAAGAAAACAATCCCAGTTACACCAGCATCAAGAAGAATAAAATACTTAGGAATAAATGTAACCAAGGAGGTGAGAGCTCTGTACAAGAAAAGCCATTAAACATTGATCAAAGAAACTGAATACAAATAAATGGAAAGATAGTCCATGTTCATGGATTGAAATAAGTCTGTTAAAATGTTCATAGTGTCCAAAGTGATCTGTAGATTCAATGCAATCCTTACCAAAATTCAAATGGCATTTTCCACAGAAATAGAAAAAATAATCCTAAAACTTGTATGATATCATAAAAGACCCTAAGTCTCCAAGCAGCCAAAGCAATCATGAGAAGGAAGAAAGCTGTAAGGGTCACACTTTCTGCTTTCCAACTACTGTTACAAAGCTATGGTAATCAAAATAGTGCTGTATTGGCATAAAAACAGGCACAAAGATCAATGGAACAGAACAGAGAGCCCAGAAATAAACCCATGCATACACAGCCAACTAATTTACAACAAAGGAGCCAACAATACACAATGGGGAAAGGATACTCTTTCAATAAATGGTATCGTAAAAACCAAATAACCACTGGACCCCTATTGTATACCATATGCTAAAATCTACTCTAACTGGATGAAAGTCTTCAGCATAAGACCTGAAACCCTAAAACTCCTATAAGAAAACAGGGAATAAGCTCCTTGACTGGTCTCGGCAATGATTTTTTTTTTTTTTGGATTTGACACCAAGAGCAAAGTCAAAAAAAAAAAAAAAAAAAAAAAAAAAAAAAGGACCCATCAAATTAAAAACATTTGCACAGCAAAAAAA
>NC_048221.1:133110708-133111965 GCF_002007445.2 Ailuropoda melanoleuca | reverse complement strand
CAAAAATAAAGAAACAGGACTCATCAAATTAAAAACATCTGCACAGCAAAAACAACCTATGAAATATTTACAAACCAAATATCTGATAAAAAGCTAATATCCAAAATACACAAGGGACTCCAACAACTCAATAGCAAAAAACCCCAAATAACCCAATTTAAAAATGAAAAAAACATCTGAAAAACATTTTTTCCCAAAAAGACATACAAATGGCCAACAGGTACATGAAGAGGCGCTCAACTAATCATCAGGGAAAAGGAAATCTAAATCACAATGAGGTATCACCTCACACATGTTAGGATGGCTATCATCAAAAAGAAAAGAGAACAAATTAAATGCTGGTGAGAATGTGGACACACACACACATGAGTATCATTTGGACTTAAAAAAAGAAGGAAATNCACACGAGTATCATTTGGACTTAAAAAAAAGAAGGAAATTCTGTCATTTGTGACAACATGGAAGAACTTGAGGGCATTATGCTCCGTGAAATATGCCCAACACAGAAAGACAAATACTGCATGGTACCATTTTTANTGAGTATCATTTGGACTTAAAAAAAGAAGGAAATTCTGTCATTTGTGACAACATGGATGAACTTGAGGGCATTATGCTCCGTGAAATATGCCCAACACAGAAAGACAAATACTGCATGGTACCATTTTTATATAATCTTAAAAAAAATAAATAAATCAAACTCCTAGAAACAGATAGTAGGAAACTAGTTGCCTACCAGAGACCGGGGGAGTGGAGGAAGTACGGAAAGGTTAGTAAAAGGGTAGAAACTTTCAGTTATAAGATGAAGTTCTGAAGATCTAACGTGTAACATGATAACTACCTCTGATAACACTGCATTTTATAACAAACTTGCTAAGAGAGTAGGACTTAAACATTCTTACACACGGAAAAAAAAGGTAAGTATGTGAGGTAGTGCATATGTGAATTCATTGGGGGAAAATCCATTCACGTTGTATATATATATCAAATCATCACGCTGTACACTTGAAATATCTTACAATTATACCTCAATAAAGATGAGGCAAACCAAGAAAGAAAATGATGAATATCACTTACTACCTGCTTCAGTCTGCTCTATTCTATGAGTATCCACTAAAAGGCAGTCTTGCTAAATAACTACTTGGTAAGTTGTTATCATTGGGTAGGCAACACGGACAAAGTAAGTTGGTTGATAAAGAACATTTGCACAGTACATGGTCTTCTTCCACCAGAAATTCATCTATGGCCTTTTTTTTTTTT
>NC_048221.1:133039324-133110573 GCF_002007445.2 Ailuropoda melanoleuca | reverse complement strand
GGATCACGCCCTGAGCCGAAGGCAGATGCTTAACCACTGTGCCACCCAGGCGCCCCCATCTATGGCCTTTTTAATTGACACTATTATCAATTCTATTTACCTCCTTGTCTCAAATCTCTCCTCAAAACTTTTCAAAAGGTACTTTCCTCTTACCTTATTGAATTTCTTGTATAGAAATGTAATACTAATACTACTGAAATTAATAATATGAACAAGATTTTAACTTTCACCTCTATTTCTCATTTATTAAACCACTAGCTAAAACGTCCATTTGATCTTTGTTAATTAAAAACACTAATTAAAGCCTTCTACTACTGGCAGCAATATTTAAAGTGGAATTGTGCCTGCTCTCAAATACTGCAGTAAAACTTAACTGTCTTGTCTGAGAGAGTAATTCTTTTAAATGTTAAATATCAGATCTTTGTACTGAGATTAGTTTAAATTGCCTAACTTTCTTCCACTGCATATCATCTACATAGAACAACTGCAACTGAATGATTTCCTATTTCATTACACCTTTCAAATGTACAAGCTATATTAAAATTAAAGTACTGAACTGTAGCACATACACTCAAAATGTTCTAAATTACCACATAGTTTTAAAGGTGAATTCATAAGCCCTGCTCTTCCAACATTCAACAATTATTTATTGAATAAACATATTCAGTAATACAATATTACATATCAAGCACCATTGTACATCCCGGAGAGCCAGCAGCGAGCAAAACAAAAATCTCAGTTCAGTAGATATTCTTGCCCACTGTGGTTTACAAGTCTGACCCCCCCCCCAAAAAAATCAATCAATCACCCTCAAAAGTATGGTTAACAAACCTGGGGGCAGCAAGTGGGAGACAACACTGCAAAAGTATGTAGGAAAGAGAAAGCCATTGGGAAAAAAATTTTCCAAGCCAATATCATTTATAAAAGAACTGTAAATAGCTTTAATTATTAATATACTCTTTGAAAGATAATATTATATGCCAGACAACCAGCAATTGGTTATTTGGAATCATATAAAGGCCATATACGAAAAACCCACAACTAACATCATAGTCAATGATGAAAAACTTTTCCTCTAAGAGAGCTTTTCCTCTAAGATCAGGAACAAGACAAGGATGTCCACTCTCACCACTTTTATTCAACATAGTACTGGAAGTCCTAGCCACAGCAGTCAGACAAGAAATAAAAGGCATCCACATCGGTAAAAAAGAAGTAAAATGTTTACTATTTGCAGGTGACATGATATTATATATAGAAAACCTTAAAGACTCCACAGAAACTACTAAAACTGATAAATGAATTCAGCAAAGTCACAGGATACAAAATATACAGAAATCTATTGCATTTCTATACACTAATAATAAAGTAGCAGAAAGAGAAATTAAGAAAACAATCCCATTTACAATTGCACCAAAAAAAAACAAAAAAAAANTACTGGAAGTCCTAGCCACAGCAGTCAGACAAGAAATAAAAGGCATCCACATCGGTAAAAAAGAAGTAAAATGTTTACTATTTGCAGGTGACATGATATTATATATAGAAAACCTTAAAGACTCTACTAAAACTGATAGACTTAAAGACTCTACTAAAACTGATAAATGAATTCAGCAAAGTCACAGGATACAAAATATACAGAAATCTGTTGCATTTCTATACACTAATAATAAAGTAGCAGAAAGAGAAATTAAGAAAACAACCCCATTTACAATTGCACCAAAAAAAAACAAAAAAAAAACCCTAGGAATAAAGTTAACCAAGGAAGTGAAAGACCTGTACCCTGAAAACTATAACACACTGATGAAAAAAACAGAAGATGACACAAACAGATGGAAAGATATCCCATGCTCATGGGTTGGGAGAAGGAATATCATGAAAATGTCCACACTACCCAAAGCAATCTACAGATTTTAAGCAATCCCTATCAAAATATGAATGGCATTTTTCACAGAACTAGAACAATCCTAAAGTTTGTATGGAACCACAAAAGACCCAAAATAACCAAAGCAACCTTGAAAAAGAAAAAAACTGGAAGTATCACAATCCCAGATTTCAAGATACAACACAAAGCTATAGTAAATCAAAACAGTATGGTACTGGCACCAAAAAAAAAAAAAAAAAAAAAAACCCAAAAAAACAAAAACAAAAACAAAAAATACATAGATCAATGGAGGAGAAAGAGAGCACAAAAATGACCCTTTTTGGTGCTTTTATGGTCAATTAACCTATGACAATGGAGGCAAGAATATACAATGGGGGGAAATGGTCTCTTCAACAAATGGTGCTGGGGAAACGGGACAGCTACATGCAAAAGAATGAAACTGGACAACTTTCTTACACCACACACAAAAATAAACTCAAAATGGATTAAGGACTTAAATGTGAGACCTGAAACCATAAAATTCTCGAAGAAAACAGGCAATAATCTCTCTGAAATCTGCCATAGAAACATTTTTCTAGATATACTTTGGCAAGGGAAACAAACAAACTAAACTAAACTACTGGGACCACACCAAAATAAAAAGTTTTGCACAGCAAAGGAAACTACCAACAAAACAAAATCTACTGAATGGAAGAAGATAATTGCAAATTATATATCCAATAGGAGGCTAATACAGAAAATAACTTAGAGAGGTGCCTGGGTGGCTCAACTGGTCAAGTGTCCAACTCCTGATTTCAGCTCAGGTCATGATCACAGGGTCATGAGATCGAGCCCCACCTTAGGCTCTACGTTCAGCCCAGAGTCTGCTTCAGATTCTCTCTCCCTCTCCCCTCCCTGCTCATACACACGACTCTCACTCTCTCTCTAAAAATAAATAAAACCGTTAAAAAAAGAAAAAAGAAAGAACTTACACATCTCAACACCTTAAAAAAAAAAGTTAAAAATTAACAGATCAGGGTGCCTGGGTGGCTCAGTTGGTTAAGCATCCAACTCTCAATCTCAGCTCAGATCTTGATCTCAGGGTCATGAGTTCAAGCTCTGCACTGGGCTCCACATTAGGCATGGAGCCTACTTTAAAAAACAAAAAAAAATAACTAAGAAAAAAAAAAGAACAGAGGATATGAAAAGACATTTTTTCAAAGAAGATCAGAAAAGGTGCTCAACATCACTAATCTTCAGAGAAATGCAAATCAAAACCACAATGTCACCTCACATCTGTCAGAATAGCTAAAGTCAAAAACATAAGAAATACCAAGTGTTGGCAAGGATGTGGAGAAAAAGGAACCCTCATGCACTGTTGGTGGGAATGCAAGCTGGTGCACGCACTGTGGAAAACTGTATGGAAGTTCCTCAAAAAATTAAAAATAGAATTACCATGTGAAACAGTAATTCCACTACTGGGTATTCACCCAAAGAAAATGAAAACTCTAATTCAAAGAGATATATGCACCCCTATGTTTATTGCAGCATTATTTACAACAGCCAAGTTATGGACCCAACCCAAGTGTCCATCCATACACGAATGGATAAAGATGTGGTATATGATAAATGATGAAATATTACTCAGCCATAAAAAGGATGAAATCTTGCCATTTGCAACAACATGGATGAATCTAGAGGTTATAATGCTAAGTGAAATAAGGCAGTCAGAGAAAGGAAAAGACTATATGATTTCACTCATGTGGAATTTAAAAAATAAAACAAAGAAAAAGAGACAAAAAAACAGACTCAAATACAGAGAGCAAACTGGTAGTTGTCAGAGGGGAGGTGGAGAGGCAGGAAGTGGGTGAAATAGGTGAAGGGGATAAAGAGTCCACTGATAATGAGCGCAGAGTAATAGATAACATTGCTGAATCTTATATTGTACACCTGAAATAATACAACACTGTATGTTAACTATATTTGAATTAAAATAAAATAGGCATCATAATGCCAGTAATGCAAGCTTCTTGGGAGATCATGTGAAAGTACATGTAAGCTAGAAAGCATTCACAATAACAGTGAATTATTAGATAACCCATATGAGGCCTTTCAGCTCTACAATTACAGCACAAAAAAATCTATGGCCCATAATTATTTCTGGGCTAGGAACCATCAGGTACAAATCAGGCATCACATAACATTCAGATATTTACTGAAGGAATTGATTTTAGAATACTAATTTCATAACATCTTTTTAAGGATTCTGGTACAATCTGCCATTAAGACAGATCAAGATATAAGGAAATGAGTTGTTTGCTTCTCCCTTGTGCTTAATCACAGAGGATACTCTGATTAAGGAAAAAGAGTCGAGTTCCACACAAAAGAACTGCCAATAGCAGGGTCAAGGCAACACACAACTGGAGTTCCCAGGTGGTAAGAAAGTTTTTTTAAAAAAGGTCTTTCTATACTGATTGAACAGAGTTACACTTGCCTATTAATAACCCAAATCAACTAATAAACACAGAATCTAATAATTACACAGAATACAAAGGAGAGGCATGAATAGCAATCCCCAAATTCTTGTTCTAAATATACTACAACTATACTGGTCCAAGTGAAATAAACACAGAATACAAACAAGCGTCCATGGATCCTGCAGCCCAGCAAACCGGATCCCAGCACTGCTCTAGACCCTTCCAGAACTTGGCACACGCTGCTGCCAGCCTGGAAATGTCCGGAGTTCCTCCTTCTGCATGAGGAACTCTCACTTCCAAATCAATCTCCATTCCAGAATGAAAGGCTGGCTCTTCTGCACCTCAGTGGTCCTTCATACGATGTTACAGAAGGGGTTATGAAATGTGTAATATTGTGTTGTCTCACAACCGCTTCTATAACCGCCTCTGCCACTCCCCTGAGGGCTCCTTGAGGAAATACGATGCATTTTATTCGCCTGTTTATTCTCAGCTCTAACATTACGCCTGGGCTCAAATGCAGTGTTTGCTGACTGACTGAAAAAAATGAATAAACACTTACATGACATATTATTGCTTTATTATAGTCAACAAAATAAAACAGACAAACAGTGAGCCCTTTAAAATTTGTTAAAGACAGTAACTTAGGAGCAGATTCTACTCCGGAACCCAACACTGCACTGTGGGTTAACTAACTAGAAGTTAAATAAAAATCTGAAAAAAACAAAAAGATAGTAATTTAAATAGTATTAAGGAGAATGGGGAAAGAATGCAGGGAGAAAAAGCAAAGTAACGCTCTTGTGCACTAAAATGGTAACAGACCAACAGAGGCATCAGAGTAAATTAGAAAAAACCAAGTGCATGGCAGAGGCCAAGTCACTTGATCTTCCATATGTTTCTTCATCTACAAAATGAAAACAAACTCCATGAACTGACTGAAGAGAATGCTAACTGGAAAATAGCACAAACATACAGGGGTTCAACACGAAAGTGACTTTCCAGACATAAACAGTAGTGGTACTGTTCGCTTCTACAGACAGAATGCCAAACCAATCCAGAATACAAAATTTAGCTGAAGTCAATGGCAGAGAAAGAATTCAAACTCAAATTTTTAAATATATTAAATACAAACGCAGCAACCGAATGCTCATCTTATTTCCTACGATTTCTGTTATTTTCTTTTAATTTCCTTTGAGTTAGTAAACAAATTGAAGAAACAAAAAAATGAGGTTGTTTGGTTCTCCCCAAAACAGGAAGGGAATGATCCGATGTCTCCACATGGGCCAAGACTCTGTGAGAGCAGGACAGAGAGAGACTGAATAGAACCATCTCCTGCAGAGGAGCTCCTGAGTATCTCACTCACATTACAATGAAACCAACAAACACCCTTGCCACGGATCCACACATCTCTTACTGAGGAAAACAGTATAACAACAGTACCTGAAGCTCAGAATCAACATGGCTTGTTTCTTCTGGGAGCTTCAATAATCTCAGATTTTTTTTTAATTAAGACAAACTGAAAAGTATATACTGTGGACAAGGATACAAAATTCACAAGATAAAATGAAAAACTTCAATCATATAATGATTCCAGGAGATTTCTTTGGCTTACATTCCCAGACTAAAGAGGACTAGGTTCATTCTTTACTTTTTTAAGTTTCTTTATTGAGATAATGTATAGTAAAACACACAAATTTCAGTGAATAGTTCCCTGAATGTTTACTTATGTATATGCCCCCATAGTGCACAATTAAGAGAGCACATCCAGATGCAGACCTATAACATTCAAGGTTCATTCAATTGTCCTTTAAAGGTACTCTGGGTGAAAATATCTGAGAAGCCCAAGGGTAAGCTTGTGAGTTACCTGTTCTTGTCCCGGGCGACTATAAAACTTGACACTTAACATCCTTAATAATCCCAATGTCTTTGGTACCTACAAAATAAATGCACATCATACAAAGAAAAATTAATGGAATGCTTTCCACTGTAAAAATTCTTTTATCATGAAATGCAAACTATAGCAGACCTAGTATTTTAATAGTTGAGAAAATAGGGGTGTCTGGGTGGCTCAGTCAGTTAAACGTCTGAGCTCAGGTCATGATCCCAGGGTCCTGAGATAGAGCCCCACGTTAGGCTCCCTGCTCAGCAGAGAGTCTGCTTCTCCCTCTCCCTCTGCCCCTCCTTCCTGCTCGTGGGCTTGCTTTCTCTCTGACAAATAAATAAATAAATACTTAAAAAAAATAATAATTGAGAAAATCATCAACAGGTATCCAAGATCTTGGTGACACTCTATTTGGGGGAAAAAAAAAAATCCAAGTGGTAAATCTGTCAACATACACCCATATTCAAATGTTTTGTTTTTTAAATACACACATAAAAAGTCTATTACAATCTATGCAAATTAGAAGCCACTCAAGCTCTTCTCAAATGACATTCCCCAGGTTATCATTTTTATCCTACTATCATTATGGAAAAGTCAAAATTTCCAGTAAAAATTTCATTCATTAAGGAATTGATCCTGTACTTGAAAAATATAAAAAAAAAAATTAGAAACCAGTAGTTGAAATAATATGACACAAGATTATTTATTTTAGATTTAAGAGATACATATATAAAAGCAAGAGGGGGAGAAGGAAATAATTTAAGAAATGGAAAACAAGTTTTATTGAAGATGCAGAGAATTTAGTACACTATTAAGGGAACGTAAAATGGTACAGCTGCTGGGAAAAGTCTGACTCTTCCTCAAAAAGCTAAACATAAAATTACCATTTGACCCAGCCATTCCAACTTAAGTATATACCCAAAAGAATCAAAAACAGGTATTCAAACAAATACTTGTACCAAACAATTGTTCATAAAATACTATTAAGTGGAAACAACTCAAATGACCAATAAAGAAAAGAATGAACGAAATGTAGTATATCCACACAACAGAATACTGTGCAGTCATTAAAGGGAACGAAGCACTGATACATGCTACAACTAGCATGAACCTCCAAAATATGACGCGAAATCAAAGAAACCAGATACAAAAGGCCACATATTATCTGATTCCATTTATATGAAACCGAATAGGCAAATCCACAGAAACAGAACAGACTAGTGGCTGCCAAGAGCTGGAAGGAGGAAGAACAGGGAGTGACAATTTAATTAATAGGTATGAGGTTTCCTTTTGGGGTGATGAAAATATCCTGGAACTAGATTCTGGTAATGGTTGCACAACACAATGAATGTACTCAATGCCAGTGAATTGTATACTTTAAGATGGTTAATGGTTGATTTTATAGTATAGGAATTTTTCCTTAAGAGAAAAAGGCAAAAAGGAGTACTGTTTTGTTGAGGTTAAAAATTTTTTCTACCAGAACTTTTGAGTAGCTAAAGCCATTAGTGATGGCTCCATATCTCCCAATATTTCCTCCAACAAAAAAGAACAAGAAGGGAAAATATGAAGTTCCTGGCTGGCTCAGTCAGTAGAGCATGCAACCGTTGATCCCAGGGTCATGAGTTCAAGCCCCATGTTAGGTGTAGAGATTACTTGGAGAGAGAGAAGAGAAGAGAAGAGAAGAAGAGAAGAGAAAAGAGAAGAGAAGAGAAGAGAAAAGAAAAAAGAAAAGAAAAGAAAAGAAAGAAAAAAGGAGGGAGAATCTACATGAAAACCATGCCCTCAGGGGCACCTGGGTGGCTCAGTCAGTTGGGCATCTGCCGTCGACTCAGGTCATGATTCCAGGGTCCTGGGATCGAGCCCTGAATTGAGCTCCCTGCTCAGCGGGCAGCCTGTTTCTCCCTCTCTCTGTGTCCCTCCAACTAAATAAATGAGTTTTTAAAAAAATCTTAAAAAAAAAAAAAATGTCCTCAACTTAACTTGAAGACAGAAGATAACCCAAACCTCAAACTAATTTTAAGTAGAAAAACAAAAATCAGCAAATCCCAGGTGTCATCTCCACTGCTTCTGCCAACTTCCATGTGCCCATGACACTCACTACAAGGCCTGGTGGTGAGCAAAAGCAGATTGTAAAAATAATGCAGGACCCAGGAAGGACAGACAAGGGAAGGTAGCAAAGGGCTCTGACATCTATCTAAAAACATTGTCAAAAGTACAATCTAAGAAAGCTTGCCAGAAACTGAAAAAGATCTGAATTCATATACTGAAAGAGCCAACGGTATACCTGAGAAAATTAAACCGAAAAAAATCAACTCCAGGAAAGCTACTAAATTTCACACACAGATAACGAAAATCCTCAAGGCACTCTAAGCAAAATGACCACATAACATTTGTATGTTATTTCTACATTTCCCTTTGTAGGGAAAATTATTTAACTTAAGTGAGAATTTTCAAATTCCACAGACAAAGCAAAGCAACAACAGAGTAGTGGCTTTTTTTTTTTTTTTTAGTTCCATGAAAGAAATGGGAAACTAAGCATTTTATATCCAGACATGTTTTCCTTCAAATATCCAGGCTATGGAAAACAAGTTTGAACATACAAGAACTTAAGGAACTCTACCTATGAGCCTTTCTAAAAACATCTACTAAAAGAGAGGAGCCTGGCTGGCTCAGCCAGTAGAGCATGCAGCTCTTGCTCTCAGGGTCCTGAGTTCGAGCCCCACACTGGGTATAGAGATTACTTAAAAATAAAATTTTAAAAAACAAAAACAAATCACATCTACTAGAAGATAATTTCATCCAGCCAAGAGATGACTGCGAACACTTCAACAAAAGAAGTAACAGCATTCTGGGGCACCTCGGTGGCTCAGTCATTAAGCGTCTGCCTTCTGCTCAGGTCATGATCCCAGGGTCCTGGGATCGAGCCCCACATTGGGCTCCCTGCTCAGTGGGGAGCCTGCTTCTCCCTCTCCCATTCCCTCTGCTTGTGTTTCCTCTCTCACTGTGTCTCTGTCAAATAAATAAAATCTTAAAAAAAGAAGTAACAGCATTCTGAAAGAGAAACAGACATCAAAGACTAAAGATGAGGATGAGGGTAGAAACTAATGTGCAAATATTACATGTTTTGTCAAAGTAGCAATAATATAATTTAAAAAGGGAAGAGAACAGAAAGCAAAAAGGAAAATAAACTGATTTTTATAAAACTGATTAGTAGGGATTAAAGAATACAAATAGGGGTACCTGGGTGGCTCAGTCGGTTAAGCGTCTGTCTTCAGCTCAGGTCATGATCCTGGGGTCCTGGGATGGAGCCCAGTATGGGACTCCCAGGGAGCCTGCTTCTCCCTCTCCCCCACCATGTTCTTTCTCACTTGCTCTGCCTTCTCTCTCTCTCTCAAATAAAAATCTTTTTAGAAAGAAAGGAAGGAAGGAACCAATAAAACTGATAAACTGGTAAAATATTGGAGGGCACTGATAACATCAACAAGATAGCTGCAGTGAAATGATGGAGGTAAATCCCCAAGTGAATTTGAATTCAAGAGAGAAAAGAAAGATGAAGTGCAAACAAATATAGATAGCTCTTGAACATGCTGAAGAAAGGGAAAGAAATGGGGGTGGTAACAGGATTTAGTGGGATTAAATCCCCCAAACCAAATGAAACAAAATGGTTTTTATGATGGAAAAATAAAAGCATGTTGTATGCCGGTAAATCTAATTGACAGCAAAATTCATGATGCAGGAAAAATATCCTTCAATAAGCAAGAGTGTGAGATCTGGTGGACAAACCAGATGGGTTGGCCTTAGCTGGCACAAGGAGAGTTCGTCTGTAAAAACCAGAGAAAAGGTACTGAGACAGAGATGCAGGAAGGGCGTGGGATCTTATGGAAATATTCCTCTGATATGTCTATTTTCTGAGGGAAATGGGATTTCTCAAGGAAACGGGATTCCAAAAAGCCTGTGTTCTTTCCTCAAAAACATCCTTTACCCAAAAAGCAGCAACATAAAAATTAGTTTTGTTCATTTTTTATGTATTTTGTAAAATTCTGATCTTAAAAATACAAACAGATAATAATAATGAACACTATAGATCATTTTATGGTTTACCAAGGACCTTCACATATTTTAGCTCGTTTGATTGGGTCAAAAGCCTTACTACACAAGTGATGAACTAGAATTACAAATCCAGACTTCAGACTCCCAAGTCTGGGTCCTTTCCTTTCTTGCAGTTACTGAATTCAAACCTGCTATTTATTACAGCTTATTGTCCTTACTTGTGGACACAGCTATATCCTCCAATACAGTAAAACCCCTGGAGGGATGCTACCTTCCTATTCCTAATACCCAGAGCAGTGATTCAATGTTAAACAAATGAATAAATAAAACTATCTCACGTCAATTTGGAAACTTTGGTCAATGCACATATTGAATCTTGCATAGTCTCTTTTTACAACCTAGCAGGCTTGTGAGAGACTAAAATGTATGTGTCAGTAGCATTTTTTCGTCAATACCCACCCCAACACAACAGCAACCTTAAACAAACAAGTTCAATGAGGACAATATCTGCCACCTGACAAAAGGAGCTAATCCTGTAATTCAAATTACTTCGAGGCAGGGGCAGGCTATGTAGAATGACTGTAAGTTTAGCGGCAAGACACATTTAAGAGCCACTAACATAATTAAAATACACTTGCGGCTTTTGAAGAAATTAATCATACAGCCGAGCATTCAATTTGCAATTTAATGTTTTTCCCCACTTATTCTGTCAGCGCACAGGCAGTTTTCTCATAAGAGACTGCAATCCCGGAGCTTCAGCTGGAGAGGGAAGGACCATAGCAAACCAGATTCCAATACTTCAGTGAGGAGCAAAGTGAAAGCACAAGAGAATTCAATGAAGCCAAGGTGAAGAAAGGTATCACGGTATGCGACCATACTCCACGACTCTTCCTTTCCCAGACCATTCTGTCCCAAACATGCTTGATTATACCATACCGAAGTGGACTTTCACTGTTTGCCTACTTCATCTCTCCTTGTATTCTCCACACTTACCTATTTTCTTCTTTCTTTTTTCCCCCTCAATCTTTAATTTTGACAAATTTCATAGCTACTGAAAAGCTGAAGTCAATGTACAAGGAAACACCAGTATGCCTTTCGCTTGGGTTCACCAGTTATTAATGTTTTGTCACACTCACTTTATCTATGTGTATGTATACACATCTTTTAAATTATGGGTTTGACTGGGGCACCTCGCTGGCTCAGTCAGAGGAGCGTGCAACTCCTCATCTTGGGGTTATGTGTTCAAGCCCTGTGTTGGGTGTAGAGATTAAATAAAACTTAACAATTACGTTTTTAACTAAACCATTTAAAAATAAGTTGCAGACATCACACTTAAATTCAGGAGCCAAAACTGTTTCAAACCCTTTCCAAGATCTGCCCTGGTAGATCTCACAGAGAAAACTACAAGCTGGGTATGAATTAAATCAGAGAGAGAAACAAGACTAACTTTCTGCAAAGACAAAATAATATGTTTAATATGTATAAGCAACTCCCACCTCTTTATGAATTATGGGATAACCATCATAGGTAAATCTGAGGGTACCACTGATCTGTATATAATTTCATATGGGGAGTGGGAGAAGGTGCTCAACAGAGTCTAGAAGATCCGTTCCACCCATGTTCCCCTATTTTTAGTCCTGGGGTCTTAGGCTCCTTATCTGTGAAGTGTGGCTACTACCACTCAATCTGGACTCCTCCCTGCATCCTGCAGGAGAAGAGACAGGATCTAGCATGGGTAGAGGGATAATGCATGGAAGGAAAAGCACAAAGCACAGCCCTCGATTATAAACTCATGCAGAAATACAAACTGCTATAAGGTCTAGTGGCATATAAACCACTAAGTTGAGCTAATTAAAAAAAAAAAAAAAGCTGCTTTGTTGAGTTAAATTCACAATCACGTACTTCAAAATATCCCAGAAGCTAAAGAAAAAAAATGAATGGAAGCTTACAATAATTGCTTAAGATTTCTTTTTAAAAGTACTTCTTCATTATTTCCTTTTTAACACCAAACCTTTAACCATTCAAGGTTTTAGAGGATTATTGTAAAATCAGTACATTTTAGAACAGAAATAACAGGACAAATACATTTACTACAGGAAAAAACATCATAACACATTCATTTATGTTGTGTTTCCCTTTAATTTCTTGGTTTCTTCCCTCTCTTGAAAAGTATCTGAGCATCCACTACATGTAAGGCAATGTGCTAAGCACAGGAGGCATAATTGTGATCAAGTGCTCAATTCCCTGCAGTTCACATAACTAAACGATATGCAGGTAGCCCATATGGCAAAGAAATTAGTATTCACTACTATCTTATTTTCTGGATACACAGAAAACCTATTTCCCAGGCCCCTTGACAATAGGAAGGGCCAGGTGATTAGTTAGAACACATGAACTATGAGCACAAGTAATGTTAATTCCGGTTTGAAAAGTTCCACCTCTTAACCCACTCTTCCCCCTCCTATAAACTGAGATACTGGAACCTCAAGAGGTCACCAGGCTGCATGGATTCTTTAATCATCACTTGGAACACACTGCCCAGGGGAGTCATGGCACCAAGAGCAGGCTTTGCCACAAATAAGGAATGAACTGTTATATGGTAACCCATAGAAATGTCACGAGTTTTCATCTGTTTATGGGACTGTTCCATTATCACAGCAGAACCTAGCCTGTACTGACTATTACAGCATACCAGAGTGCTGTGCTATAGAAAAGGAACGAACAGCTGGGCGAATCACCCAGGTGACACAGATGAAAATTTTAGAAAGTGTACCATGGTGGTAAAGAACTTGAACAGGGGAACTTCTGCTGGAGTTTGTTCTCTGATTCTGCCACTTACTAGCTCGGTGACCCAGGGAAGTTACTTAACTACACTGTACTTTCCTCATCAATACCTCACAGGTATTGTGACTAGCCTATCTCAAAAAGTTAGTGAGAATTAAATGAGCTAATTCACATAACAGCACTCAAAACAGTTGCCAGCCCACAAAAAGTGCTGAATAAACATTAATGTCTAAATAAGCAAATGCAAGTAACAAGACTATTGTTAGGTTCTTTTTCTATTATCTGCCAATACTGTTAATAAAAATGAGACCAAGTTAAACAAAAAACACTTTAGATAAGTTTGATATTTGAAAGAAGTACTAAAATTTCACATGAAGTCACTTTCCTCATTTAAAACAAAGTATTTCCTCCTGTACTGCCTGAGACCTATTCACAAAGTGAAATGCCATAACTAATACTTACTGCAGTGACCCTGTCTCCACCATTAGTAACCTGCTTATAATAAGGCGATCCTGAAAGAACTCTCCAGGCAGACAGGCCACAGCTAGAAGCTTTTGATACGCCCACATCAGCAGTTTCACATCCACCAACCAGCAAAAGTCTAAAAAAACAGAAAAATAAAAAGAACTGATAAATTGCAGTCTGAATAAGATGACATCAAAACAAGGAGAGCAGAAACAGTTACCCTCACAAAGAAAACTAAAGTAAAATTCCTCTATACCAAACCTGGAAGTTAAATATTTTACAAGAAACAACCAAAAGAAAAGTCGATGGTTTTTCAATTAGCAGAGTTTTTCAATAAGCCTTATGCAGAGGAAGGCTTAAACATTCAAGCACCTGAAATCCAGATGGGAATTTTAAGAAGAGTAATAATGTTTTAAGGTTGCCCGCTGAACACTGAAGAAACCGTACCAATACCAATAAACTTCAACACACAGATCTGTCACCACACCCGGGTATATACGTATTCATTAGAGCAGTGGGCTGTACACGGTCATAGATGTTATAAGCAAGAATGGGTGGGAGTGCCCTGGACAGGACAGAACTCTGCAATCTAACCACACTGAAACGTGACCATGTAGTAGTTCAGATGCACATTATGATCTGTTCACTTTACTGTTTCTTCGCTTCGTTAGCAATTAAAGGCGAGGTACCAACAGAGCAAACATTCTAACATATACTAAAAGCTCAAAGACTGGGTGACACTACACAAGCTGATTAATAATAAAACCCAGTCACAATTCTTTTCATTGAGGTATAAATGATATATAACATTCTATTAGTTCAGAGGTATGACATAATGATTCAAAATTTGTATGTAACGTGAAATGATCCCCCCAATAAGTCCAGTTAATATCCTCCCATACTTATTATAAAAAAAAAATTTTTTCCTGTGATGAAAGCTTTTAAGATCTACTCTCTTAGAAATTTTTAAATACGCAACGTAGTATTTTTAACTAGAGTCACCACAAACAGTCATGATTTTTAAAGTCATGTTCACTAAATTGGCAGAGAACTATATAATAGATATTATAATCATCTGTATAAAAAAGAGAAAAGTTTGAAAGTAATTACCAGTCAGTTATTTTTTGTTCCCAATGACAGTAAGGTGATATAGTAAGGGAAGAGAGAGGCCACAGGTTTCACTGGTCTTGTGCATATAATGCTACCCCAACGGGAACTACCACTGTCCCAAATGACAGAACACACTTATCAAGCTCTTTTTAAAGCAAAACACACATTGTATTGTTATCACCATGCTCCCATTCTATCAGAAAGGATGAACTCCATCACACAAATCAATCATTACCTTTTCCTAGACCATGCTCATAGTAAAACCAAAACTTAAAAAAAAAAAAATTCTGTACAGAAATTGGAAGGTAGGGGCGCCTGAGTGGCTCAGTCGTTAAGCGTCTGCCTTCAGCTCAGGGCGTGATCCAAGAGTTCTGGGATCGAGCCCCATGTCGGGCTCTTCCGCTGGGAGCCTGCTTCTTCCTCTCCCACTCCCCCTGCTTGTGTTCCCTCTCTCACTGGCTGTCTCTCTCTCTGTCAAATAAATAAAAATCTTTAAAATAAATAAATAAATAAATAAATAAATAAATAAATAAATAAATAAATACTTCAGCATGCATAACATTAACTAGAATTCAATTTCTTTAAAAAAAAAAAAGAAAAAGAAATTGGAAGGTAAAAGAAGACAACACTTCATAAGGCTCTTCAGCGTTGGCATATCAAAAGGATTTACTTAAAAATAATCCAAAACAGGTGGGTGGAGGAATAGCTGGGGCAATGAAACAAGACTGGCCACGAAATGATTGTTGAAACTGAATGACCAGCACAAAGGAGTCAATATACGATAGTCTCTATGAACAGTCTTCAAATGTTACACAAATATTCAAAAGTCAATTTGTTTAAAAAAAAAAAAAAAAAAGACCCAGAAAAACAACTCTGGAAGTGCCTTGCTGGCTCAGGTGGTGGAGCATGCATGCAACTCTTGATCTCGGGGTCATGAGTTCGAGCCCCACATTGGGCATAAAAATTACTTATAAAAAAAATTTTTTTGAAGTCCTCTGAATAAATAGAAATAAAACAGGTAATTCTGAATATCTACATTTCTGAATTTAATCTCAATGTTTTTTTCAAACAGGAAAAATGTGATTCATAAAGGCATACCTTTAAAAATTAGTAACCTATAATTATAATAAAAATAAAAACCCTGTTTGAGAATTCAACAAAACCCCAAAAGGCCAGGATAAAGCAGATCCTGATAACTGATTTTCCTCTGCTCAATGTACAACATATTTATTTATACTAACAGTATAATTCTTTTTTCAAGGGACTGGACATTATTATTTAATCTGCACTACTGTGTCATGGAGGGGACAGATGTAATTTTCAGATTAAAAAAATTTATGTAGCTTTTGGCTTTTGGCTTGGCAGAAGCCAGGGTGCAACTCTCTTCAGTCATCCAGAATCCAGGTTCAGCGCCCTCCATGCTATCTAAATTCAATCCCAAGGAGATCGAAGACATACCTGAGGTGCACCAGTGGCGAAGTCGGTGTCTCGTCTGCCCGGACCCCAAGATCAGCGCCCTGGGTTTGTCTCCAAAAGAGGTGACATTGTCAAGGCAAGTAGTGACCAGAAGGGTGTGAGGATGACAGTGAAACTGCCCGTTCAGAACAGGCCTGCCCAGCCTGAAATGGTACCTTCTGCCTCTGCCCTGATTATCAAAGCCCTCAAGGAACTACCAAGAGCCAGAAAGTAGAAAAACATTAGCGCCGTGGAAATACCACCTCTGGTGAGATTGTCAACACTGCCCGACTGATGCGGCACCATTCCTTAGCCAGAGAACTCTCTGAAACCATTAAAGAGATTCTGCAAAGTGCCCCATCTGTGGACTTCAATGTTGATGGTCACCACCCTTGTGATATCAGACATGACATCAGAGATGACATCAACAGCGACCACCTCAGACATCAGAGATGACATCAACAGTGGTGCAGTGGAATGTCCCACTAGTTAAGAACAACAAAAGAAAATATTTCAATAAAGGATTATTTGACAACCACAAAAAAACACATACATGTATATAGAACTAAGCTGCCTGGAGATACAAAGCTAACTAAAATTTCAGATTTCTTATCTCTTGGTCTTAACACTAGGAGACACTTCCTGTCTCTTATTTTTGATAAATACCATAGCCATGCACACATCAAACCGGCTACATGACAAACTTCATCAGGAACAAAAGAGATTCAATATCTGCTTCCACACAACCCTTCCTCCATTAATGCCCAATTAAGGAGTAAGTGGGAAAAGAGCCAGAATGATGGCACTAGATGGTAAAACACTGTCCTCACTAGACGGTAAAACAATGTAACTTGAATGAAAACGGTCACTGAAAAAGAGAAGAGAGGAGTCCAAGGCCCAGCATAGCACACAGAATAAATGTTTCCTGAATGACTGAATTTAAAACTCCAACTTTCTCCTTAAGTAGCACAGTGAAAGGTGCCAGCGCAACTCCACTTCCCCCTGCCTGCCCCATGCTTGCTAGGTTTCAGCAGTAAGTAGAGAAGACAAAGCAGGGAGAAGGGGGAAGGTCATGGCCGCAGGGGTGTGGAGAAACAGGGGAAGGGGGTTATTCATTGATACAGACAGCATTAGACAATGTTAAGCCGATAATCTGGTAAAGCAAAGTATTAGGAAAAAAATTTCAAAATGTTTGTGAAAGACTAAGAGCTATGGATAGAGAAAAATACCATGTTCTTTGACAAACACTCAATACTTTAAAGATGTCAATTCTTCTTAATCTGTAAACTGAATGCAATTTCAAATAAAATCCCAACAGAATTTTTCAAGGAACTGAAACTGATGTGATAGAACTAGACATATCTAAAATTCACATGAGCAGGTACAGGTCCAAGAAAAGTGAACTCCATTCACACCAATAATCTTTCCCTTTATGAGCTGTGCTTTGTGCATCTTGACCTGCAAATACTTTCCTACCCTAGTGTCACTAAGACATTTCTCTTTCCAATTTCACCTTTTTAAAATCTAAAACTTCTATCCATACAGAGAAAAGATAAATCACACACCAGGAGAATGCATAAAAGTAACAGTATTAGCAAACAATTTATACAGATCTTCCACAATCAGCCCAAAAGAAAAATGGACAGAGAATTAAGCAAGTCACAAAAGGAGAAATCCGAAAGTCAATAATGCAGATTAAAACAATATAGATTTAGGGGCATTTGGCTGGCTCAGTTGGTAGAGCATGCAACTCCTGATCTTGGCGTCATGAGTGCGAGCCCCATGTTGGGCATAGCGTTTATGTTAAAAAAAAAAAAAAATCAGGGGGCGCCTGGGTGGCTCAATCATTAAGCATCTGCCTTTGGCTCAGGTCATGATCCCAGAGTTCTGGGATCGAGCTCTGCATCGCATCAGGCTCCCTGCTTGGCGGGAAGCCTGCTTCTCCCTCTCCCGCTCCCCCTGCTTGTGTTCCCTCTCTCGCTGCCTCTCTCTCTCTGTCAAATAAATAAATAAAGTCTTTAAAAAAAAAAATCAGTAAAAAAATACAGGATATGTTTAAGGACAGAGTATCTCTTCTAAAGTACTGGTGAAGCTGCAAGTTGGGGCAGTCACTTTGGAGAATGATACGACAATACCTAACAAACGCATACACCTAGCAATCCCACACACTGTTCTGAGGAAATGCTAGAGAGATTCTTGTACGGGTGTATTTATTTCTTGGTTAAAAGGTATTTCATGCAGCTCTACTTACAATGCAGGAAAACTAGAAGTATTTTAAATGTTTACAAAGGGATGGATAAATTCAATAAGTTGTCCAGGGAAACATATGAAATGTAACATATGAATAGAAAAGGTCACACAACAAAATCATGAGTAGTTACCTCTAAAAAGGGACAGTGAGACAAAGCAATGGAAGTAGGAAGTTTTGTTTGAACTACTGTCTTTTATTCACGTATGTGTATGTACACACACCCACACACCTTAAGCAAAAAAGAAAATCTTAATATTTCTTAATTCTGAGTAGTAGGTACTTAGGTGTTCATTACATCATTCTCTCTTTAATTTAAAAAAGGGAACATCAAGATTCAGTATCCTAAATTATGTACATAAATTTTTCCAGCTAATGAAGTCCAGGAGAGAAAATTCAGTAAATTGGCTCTAACACATAACACCGACCCACAAGTCTAGCCAAATACTAAAAATAAAATTAGCATATCATTTACTTTGTGACAGTTTGAGGTTGTTTATACATTTACGGTTATAGTTTAAGCATTCTGTGAGTTACTCCTGAAAGGACTGTTAGATTTTTGCAGAAAGCAAGTCCACAAACAGACAATACTGTAGAAAATAACTTAACAGCATTAATGTTGTTCTGTTGCAATAATTTCTCCCATCCAGAATATTTACATGCAGTGGTAACCATCACCTCCTTAAATATACAGAGTACTGGGCTCTTAGGTGCTTACTCTAAGAATCACATTTTGAAGTAATTGTTTTAAAATTTTTCTATAAAAATATAAACCAAAACAGATTTTCTAGAGTACAAATTAAGTTCTCTAGACTAAAGCACATGATGTGTGGAAATTGAAACTGTTCTTCCCCTTACCGAAAAGGACGGAGGTAGGGCGGGAAGTGGACAGAGAGAGAGAGAGATTAACTTGCCCAATAATCTTTGACCTCAAAATTTTGTGGAAAATAGGAAAATCTTGGGTCTTAAAATTCCAATACCTCTGCAACAAATGTAATCTTAAGAAATGGCCTACATCTCATCAATATTTGCTAAATCCAAATTGTGTGCTAAGCAATGGGGAATGAAGAAGCTTCTCAATAAACCATTTATAATAATTCTTGGCGTCAATCTGTAGCATCACACGTAGCTTTCCCAGTGCATGGGGATCAAGCACGGCGTGGTGCGTAGCGGCACGCTTTCTGTCCCTACCTTCCTTTCCTCAGATGGCCTTGGAGATATATGGATACCCAGGAATGAAAACGAGCACAGTCCACTCCAGAGGAAAGGACAAGTCAAGACAAGCCACTACTACACAGGACCTCTTCAATGACCTTGGAGTTAGGTACAAAGACAGCCCAAAGGACAGATAAACTACATGGAGGAAGAGGCCAAGGAAGGCTTCACTGGCTTAACATCAGCGAACAGTTTACCCTTTAAACAATTTCCCAGACAGATAAAGGGATCAGATAAAGAGCATCCTAAGCCAAGTGAACTCGACGTCAAAGAGCGGAGTCTGGTTTGTAAAATGGTGTTTGGAGAACGAGAAACACAGTGCAGGCTTTTAGCCTATAAAAGGGAAGAAGGAGGAGCAGGAGACAAATTCCAGGGGGTCCTCAACATTATAAAATAGTTTGTCTTCCTGCTCTCTTGGGCACGTGTCACTTTCTCCCTCTACACTGGAACAGCTATTTAAACCACGCCTCCATCAGTAAACATGCAGGGATTGTATCTGTATTCTTCACGGTGTCAGCCACAATTGTTCCACTCAAGAACCCTCTGTCTACACGCTACGTGCAAAGCACTACAGGGCACAAAGATAAATAAGACACAGTCCTTGTCCTTGGCTTAACCTCCCCAGGCTTCAGCTCTCCCACATGAGAAATGAAGGGGCTGAGCCAAATGATAGATGAACATCTTTTCCAGCTCTGACAGTCTTAGAGTCTAAAACTCAAAGAGGGAACACAGGGATCAGACAACAAAAATAAACTGTGACTGATGGAGCCAAAAACACAAGAAGTGGTGAATTAAATGAGCAAGAGTAAAGGCAGAGGCTGGAGCAGAACAAGGGGCAGTAATACCGGGGTGGTCAAGGCCATCTGAGGAAAGGGAGGTAGGGACAGAATGTGTGTCCCCGAGCACCACACCACACATGATCCTGATGAACTGGGAGAGCTAAATGGGACACTACAAATTATTCCCAAGAAGAATTATAAATGGTTTATTAAGAAGGGGCTTCAATCTATAGTAATTGTTGGAAGAATCTGCCACCTAGTGGCTCAAAACTTCTTAAAGCTGAGGAAAGAAGGAAGCTTGAAATACAAGGAGACAACTGTATATGCTCTGTCCAACGGCCGCTGGGCTTGCAGCGTACAATGCACAGCGGGGGAAGAAAGAAAAGAAACAACAGGTCTCAAAATTAAGAAGTGCCTAAGATCGTGACTGTCAAAATAAGGGCTCAAAAACTGTTACCTACTATTTCACAGCTAGAAGTCAGTCCTCTTTTGGGACAAACTGTTCTCCTATTTTAATTCATTTTTAGTTTATCTTATACATTCTTTATTTCAAAAATCTTAACACCTCAAAATTTAAAACTCTGCTTACGTCCATTTATTAGATGAAGAGCTTAACGGGAAGAAAACACACATAATCGTGACTCTTTACATCAGTGGTTCTCAAACACATGTATGTATCAGAATCAGCTACAGTTCTTGTGAAAACAGAAAGCTGGGCCACTCCTCCAGGGGTCTAATTCAGCAGGCCTAGGATGGAATCCAAGAGTCCACACATTTCTAACACTCTCTCCCTGTGATTCTGATGCTGCCGGTATGGAGACCACATAAGAGTGCAGCTTTGCATTACGCCTGAATCTATAAGCTGAGCTCTGGAGGACACAGTTCACTAGAAATCAAATTATGAAGCATGACACTATTTAGTCAATGCCTACTTAAGAATGATCACAGAAAACAAATTTTAATGAACGGTTAGTTGTTAAAGGCAAAACCATGAGGACTTTTCTTGGATGGGAAAAGACTGCTTAGTTTAGTCATAAAAACAATCACATTTTTCTAGCAATTTAATAATTACACATTTAAAGTATTTAAAGTTGAGTGGTGCCTGGTTATAAGCTCCTTAAGATACAATTTAGAATTCAGAACCAAGAGGTATAAGGAAATCTATATATAAAGTTCAATTCTCCTTATATCTTCTAAAGCAGAATTGAACCCATACTCAGATAGATATGGTTGGCTGGCACAGAATAGAGGTCAACAAACATTTTCTATAAAACAACAGAATACATATTTTAAGGTCTGTGAGCCATAATGGTCTCTTTCACAACTACACTGTCATAGTACAAAAAGCATAGATAATTTTTTTTTTAAGTGTGACCAAGTTCTAATAAAATTTTATTTGTGGACACTGAAATTTGAATTTCAAATAGTTTTCATGGGCCATAAAATATTTTTCCCCCAAACATTTAAAAAAAAAAAGGAAAATCCATCCTTGGCTGACAGACTACACAGAAACAGGCCAGATTTGGCCCACAGGCCATAGTTTTCTAAAGCCGAGTACAGAGAAAACTTATTGAGTGTGAGTATCAGAAGACACGAGCTCACCACGTAACAGTCATATCATTTTAGTCATACCACATCAACCTCTCAGAGCTTAGTTTCTCCATCTATACAACAGCAGTGAGGATACCATCTTACTGAATTGTGAAGACTGAGGTTCAGTAAGTAGCTGGTAATCAGCAAAGACTCTAAAATTTTTCAATTATAACATTAATAACTTCAGGTTAAGTCAATTCTGTGTCAACTAAATTTTGCAAGGTACTGTGCTAACAGTGTAAGAAATGCTGTGTAAGGAAACCACAATTTTCTCTGCCCGGAAGGAATTTATAGTCCCAGAGTTTCATGAGACTGTAATTTCATCTAAGGAAGGTTTGAAAAAACCTGTTTCAATCCTTCCATTCATACAGTTCTTCAGCCTGGGCTCTTAACAGTTTAAGTCTTCCAAACTTGGGCTTTCATTCATTCACTCAACAAATATTTACTGAGCACCCTAGGCAGAAGGCTGCATTCTAAACACTGAAAACAGAGCTACTGATAACACAGATAAAGTTCCTGCCCTCGTGAAGTTTACATTCCAGTGCATCAGTATTGCTTTTTCCCTTTTTCATGTTTTGACAAAGCCAAGTAAATGTTAACAACCGAACCAAAACATACTGCTATTCCATGCAGCGCACTGCAATCAGCAGTGAGGACACAATGCTAGACAAGGTATAGATAAATGTATAGATAAATGAGAGGGGGGAAAAAAAGGAAAACAAAAAGCACAACTATCTTGAAGAACAAAAGCATTTTGATATATATTTTGGTATAAAAATAGTAATTATTGCTTAAGAGTTTGATGAAACTTACCAATAAAACCATCTAGGCCTTTATTGTTTTAAAAAAAAAAAAGCATTTTGAGAAATAAAAGAATGTATATAGGTCTAGAGTTATCCAGAACAGGAATCAGTAAACTACAGACCTGGGCTCACAGCACTTCTCAATCCAGTAGTCTAGGCAGCCATAACCTATGAAGAGGAGGGGACACCTCAAAAGAAATTTATTCCTCTCTTTCACTAGGGCAACTTCAAAAGCAAGGATATCTTTTTATTCATTTTATTTAATCTTTCAAAGCCTTAGCAGAGGGTTCTCAAGAGTGGTGGGAAAATCAGAATCCCCTATAGAGCCTTTTAACAAACAGATGTTACAATCCCATTCTAGACCTTACCTGATCAAGCCTTTAACAGTACAACCTAGGTATGAGGAGGGAACAGAAGGCAAGCTAAGGACAAAGCAGAAACTGACACCCTGCAACCCCGCCCCCCCCCACCATGTGTTGTATGTGACATTCCTCAGGCACTTCTGGCTGCCCTAAAGGACAAAGAAACAGTTAACCCATAGATACCACAATCCTGCAAGACTTGAGTCTCCCTCAGTTTGCAAATGTCTTTAGCAGTTTGCAAGAACGAAGCATTTCTATCAGAAACCTAGCTTCCTGGAAGGGAATGTAGATACAATTAAATGTCAGGCACCAGGAAGTTCCCAACCATCTTAATGTTAATGCCTTGCTAGAGGGAAAAACAACCTTAACTTGACAACGGCAAGGCCTCTGGTATCTTGTGAGTCTTCTTTAACATATGAAAGTATTTCCTCAACCTCCCTTTTTCCTTACCTCCCCCAACCCCATGGTATATAACAGCCACCTCTCACAACCCTGGTGCAGCAGCTCTTTCTGCCCACGGGTCCTGTCCCCGTGCTTTAATAAACCACCAATTTTGCACCAAAGACGCCTCAAGAATTCTTTCTTGGTCGTCGGCTCCAGACTCCACCCCACTGAACCTCACCTGTATTCCATAACCTCATCAGGTATGCAGAGTTTAAATTTTGTTTTCCAGTAGGCGATTCTGTTGTCCATACCTTGTTAAGAACAGCTAGCCTGGTAAGCAGAATGTTCATAGAAATACTAATTAACAAGTTAATTTAGATTTCCCAGAGCTCTTTGACCCCGTTTCCTTCCCTCCATCCACAGCTGATGCCAATGATCATCTGAAGACCAATTCCCTCCCAGCTCTCAGGGTGGAGTTAAGCAACACTCCAAAAGCCTAGTACGTTCAGCATCTGCCCTCTGGTCCATTCCATGTCTACCTTGGATCCTGATTTCAGAACTACCCAGGTTTTGAAACCAAATTCACCTTCTACTCCAGTATTAGTAGTTCAATTATTAAAATCTTTCTCAAACTTGTCCTCCCAGGAAAAGAAGTTTGGTCTTTGAACCCTTACTGTTCAAGTATCCCTGACATTGGGTCTGCTCTAAGGCCTGCTACTAAACTCCATACCACAGTCTCCCTCTGTTAAATGCTGCCTGTAGTCTACACCAAACCTCGTAGGTACTTGAGCAGCTTACTAAAACCACATACTGTCTGTGCCCAGCGCAATGCCACCAAATGGTTCAGAAAAAATGACTTACCTTGAAATTACACAGCTAATAAGTAGAACCAAGAAGAGAATTCAGATCTCTTGTCCCCTAACCCAATACACATTCCATTAGGTCAGAAACATATTTTTTTAATTTTCTAATTGTCCGTAAAACATAATTAAACATCACTCCTTCATTCCTATACAACAATAACTCAAGAGTCTTCTTTTAGCTCTTTACTCCCAAACTAAATACACAACAGCTGGCATCGCTCCCAGTAGAAGAAAAAATTCAATCTGGCCCAAGCTACTTCCTAAAATTGCACTTCCGAAAATCTTTGCAGAAGGACTGTAGAGTAGTCCTTATAACCGGAGGGTGGGGCGTATAAACCAAGTACAAAATAGCTTGACTGAGATGAATGAAATGCCCTCACATAAAAAGTTACATCAGCTGGATAATAGGTAGATTTGTTATACCGGTCACTGAATTTCTGTGTATGCTTGAACATTTCCATAATCAAATTTTTTAAAAGAAAAAATAAAGTTATATCAAATTAAACTATAACCAAAACACTCTGAAAAAAAAGAGGGGAGGGGGAAGGGGATCAGTTGATTGATTTACCAGCTGAACAAAGTAAAAAAATTATAAAGGTCTTCAAAGACCTATTTATATGTAACTGTAACATAAAGGGATGAGCCCCTCCTATCAAAGAATCTTCAAACACAGAAGCCTTTGACTTAAAAGATGGCGAGAGGGAAGCTGCTAAGGACCAAGATACTTCTAAGTCACACCTGAGTACTTACTCATCTGTAACATGTTCTGGATGAAAACAGATCATGGGACATGGCCAAGACTCTCCAGTTCCCTGTCTACCCAAAAGAAATGCCTGTCAAACCACAAAATTTAGTCTGGGAAGCCTTGTTCACCCCAAAGAACTCTCACCTCTACGTAATAATGCAGTTTTCTCTACAGACAACAGCACCCTTTATTTCTCCTCAAATAACTGACCTGAACTTAGAAAAAGGAGAATTGTCTCATGCTGGAGAAATTAGAAATTGAGAGGCAAAATGAAAAACTCCTTAATGTAAGGTCAACTCAATTACTGACATTCACACTTCTCAGGTACAAGACTGCACATTAATCCCTCAAATGCCAATAGCCCCTACATTATCAAAGGCCAAAAGCACTCTCTCACTGCAGTGGGAGATAATCAGCAATGATCATAACTACAGGACTCTCTTTCCTTTTCTAGAAACAATCCTTCATAAAAGTATTAATCTTATCTAGTTCGGGTTTATGAAAAATATCTGAATGCAATTTATACCTAACTGGTCCTCCAGCTGCCAATAGAGCATATCTTTTCACTTAACAATGACCTGTTCTCAAATACCTATGACCTTAGGAACCAGAAAGACAGGCAATGTTACAGCAATGTAATGGCTGTGAAAATCCACCAATTGGCTTCCAAATGCATCTCAAAGATCTTAAAAGAAATTAAACCTCATAGTAGGAGAATAAAATTTGCCTAAGCCCTTGGATAAACCTTTAAGGTAGGGAACTTTCAACACTACCCTCTCCACGAGATCAAATTTAAACATTTGTGGGACCAATCTACGCTTCCCTAGACAACAGTGATGTATTAAGAAGAGATGGTGGCCCTTCATCATACTGTACCCCACCCCTTCCCTTTCTATCCCCAAGACTGTTTTCCTTCCGTTCTGCTGCAGAGAATTTTCATCCCGTCATTTGAGAGCTCATTCGCACAACAAACGTTTTTGATTTCCCACTAAGTACTAGCTATTTTATTTGGATTGCTGCCTTTACCCCATGAGTATAAAGGGTATTTAAAATGGCTATGATTTTCTTTAGGGGAAATCAGAAACCCACAGGAGATGACCAAATCGACATACATAAAGCATAGCCCTTTAACACTGCAGCATGCCAGTACTTACTGGTATTCCTCAGTCTCCCCTACAAAGGCCCATTCCACCCTCTGCGCCTTCCCCAGATTAGCTGTGGCTCCAATGGCTGCATCAGTGACTATCAACCAGAGTCCTTTGTCATCTGATTGTAACCTATTTTTAAGGCACCCATAGCTTATTATTCCCTACAAATGTTGTCTCATATTCTTTCTGTACAAACTATATTTGCCCTAAAACAGTTGACTGAGAGAAAAAAGAATTGTCATCAACCAAATGTTTGGATTCTCCCTTTGCACAACCATGACATACATTATTAGTCATGGTTCTTACCCACAGATAGTAGGAGTATCTTTCTTAACATACAGCTGAGTATTTTTCTTAACATAAAAAAATGTTCAAATGAAGTCCTGCATAGGTTTTTTTTTTCTTTCTTATTCCTTATTTATTACGATTTTTTTCTGAGATAGGATTAACATTCCATAAAACTCACTGGCATGAGAGAAAGTTAGAGGTAATGGAAATATCCTAAACTGATAGTAGCGCACAACTGCAAAATTATGAACATCTACTTAAAAAAAAAATCAATGAATTACACATTTAAGATCAGTATCAAAAAGTCATGGGCATGGGTGGCTTCTCCAAAGGGTCAGAGAAAGAGGGCATATTCTCTATTGTTTGTCACTGCTGAGATGTAAATTAGAGCCTAAAAGAAGTTACCTTCAAACAGTCTCTGTGTAGTTATCAAGGAACTGTTGGACATTTAAAGTTGAATATGTCCGATTTTGCTTGTAGAAATTCACAATGAAATTTAAAAAAAAAAAAAAAACCTTAAAAAAAAAAGCTATATACTATTGGAAGCAATGTCATTTAAAGAAACAGACACAGATAGTCTTCTATTTGAACTTAACTCACACTGAGTCCCCTTCTCTGTGAATAGGACTCCCAAAATCAACTGTAGACTGCTACAGGGGAGGCACTATACCGGAATCTCACCACCGAGCACAGTACTACAGGCTGACTGCAGTCCCCTCTAGAATGCAGAGGAGGTAAGAAATCCTTTTCAGCTATAATCAAGGTGCAATCTAAGCCAAAATTAACAGAGAATACTAAGAACAGAAAATACTAAAAAATACTAGAAACAGCAGGGAGGTCTTGGGGTGGGTCTCGAAGCAGGGCAGGACCAGAAGAGGAGAGAGTTTGGGGAGGGGCGGGCGGGATAATAAAATACATTCATTAGGCAGTGAGGACATGTAAAGAAGGAAATGGTCAAAATCAGAAAATCCACAGAGTTAACCCAAAGCTGCTCAATTAATTTTTGTTTCCTATTACCCAATTTACCACCTCGATTTCTCTTCTTCAGTGCTTGCAGCATCAGGCAAAACAATAAATTTCATAAAACCTTGAGTTTGTACATTACCGATTTATTCCAACTCCACTCTGGCTGATTTATTTCACATTTATAAGATCCTTGTAGATGATAAATATCACAGGCTCACATTACTAGAATAACCAAAAATAAATAAAAATGTGATGAATATTTCAGCTTCTTTCATTTAAAAAAGACTGAATAATGGAAAAAATAAACAACCTACAATATTTTTGTCAGGCACAACAGGGCATTTACACGTACCCCTTGCTTTATAACAATTTTCATTCAGAAACCTTAATGCAGTCATCCATCTCCAAGTTGACTGCTATCGAGAATTGTATGTGATTGCAGAACCAAGAACTGTTCTTCCTTCTGTGGTTTGATAAACAGTTAAAATTCCAAAATTTTTATAGAGACCACACCCCTCCCAAAAAACTCTGCATTTGCTTAGATCCTGGGCCATAAAGTGAAAGCTTTAAGGGTAATAAACAGAATCCGACTTATGACAAATTGTTATCATGTAATAAGTACTTCATGAATGATAATTTCAAACCTGTGGCGCCAAGTGAACCCCACTTAACCCTCCTGAAATACTGCCAGAAAAAAAGAAATCAAATATTGACCTTTGTCATAAATCAAGACAGCGGAGTAGTCCGTATGAAATAAACTAAGCAAAACAAAACAGGAAAGCATTAAGATATAAAACACACTTCTTTTAAAAGGGACAAAAAAAAAAAAAAACAGAAATGGGAGGAATGAATAAGAATACAAAATAGGAAGAAAAAAAAACAGGAAGAGAAAAAAAATGAAAAGAAACTTAATCTTTCTTTTCCACTCAGGAAATTAAAATTACTTATCCAAGAAACCCACAGAGGGAGAGTTATCAATCAGCAAAACAGAATCTTATACTAGAGGCGAGGGCTTCTAGAAAAACGTACATTACACATTCTCTGCCTTCAGATAGCCGACATTCTAACTGGAGATATAGGATCCATTCATCAAAATAGAAAAAAATAAAGTGTGATGTATACCTAAGTAGTGCCCAAAATGTTACACAAACGGAGAATAGCAAATCTATATAAGAAAACAAATAGGCTCTCGTTGCCGGTGGCCTGAACTAGGACATTATCAGCTAGGAGTCACCCAGCCTCTAGACTCTCCCAGCTGAAGCAACATTCTTCCAAGCATAGACGATCCTATTTTCTCTTCTCAAAAATCTGAGTTCCCCAAAGAACAAGGTGCCACTCAAGTTTCCAATTATCTGACCTCAACTTGCTTTCCCAAGACCCCACCTCCCACCAAGACCTCTCTTCTCCTGCCACACACACCCTACAGTGTCAGTCAAACTATACCACCTGCAATTTCCCCAAAGTACACTGTGGCTTCCTTCCTCTTGCCACTGTTCAAACTGTCACTTTGCCTGCAATAGCCATCATGCCCAGACTGTAGCCATTCTCCAAAGCAAGCGCAAGGCCTGCCATACTTCCCTGATCTTTCGAAGAAGGAAGAGCTCCTTCATCTGGATCCCAGCATCACTGTACCTGCACCCTCTCAGGACCCTTACAAATTTCTGCCTGCATTCCAGGACACACACACACAATATAAACACACATACGTATTTGTACACACTTTTAGATCGAGAAAATGTTGTGTCAGACATTAGAAATACATATATTAGATATACATACACATATATATGTATATGTATGTGTATACATTATTTTCCATTCAAGAATATGAGGCCTTGAGGTCAAGACTGTCCTTCATCCTTACATCTTCCACAACCCCTACTAAAGGTGCGTCACACACTACAAGCCACTGTAAATACGAGAGTAATGGAAAGCCGGCCAAAGATAAAACAGACTTTCTACCTCACTAATCTTTGTAATACAGAAAATTCCTCTAACAGAATGCATTTTAATGGACAACAGATTAAATTTTTAAAAATGTATATATGTGCTAAGAAAGTAAAGTACAATATAAATTTTTAAAACATATATACGTATCGAGAAAGGTATTAATACCTAGGCTTTAAAACAACAAAATCAAGTTGAATAAAACAAACAAAAAAGGCCTTAAAAGAGCAAACAGCAAAACCTGGCTTAAACATGATAAAACACAGTATCAAAGAAGATGCAAAGAAACAGGTCAACCTCACAGAAACCAAACCAGCAAGCAGAGTGGCATGGGCACAATACGTGCGCTGTCTAGGCTTGGCAAAATTTGCCTCAGAAAACAGAGCAGGTCAAAGCAAAACACATGCTACCCCCTTTCCAACAGCAAAATTTAAGTTCAAGACTTAATGTTTAGTTATGCCAGGAAAATACAGTATCTGAGCTATAAAAACGAACATCAAGAGGCCACACACTTCCTGAAAGAACTTGAAAGAAAAAAATAAAAACCACAAAATTTTCTTATGCTTATAATGTGTTTATTTTATAATGAAAAGAAATATTTTAAGAAAATGGCAGTAATTTGCAGCACATACAATTACATTCAATTTTATGAAATGTAAAGACCTCTAACTGTGCATGTGATCACTCATCTGTATCCAAAATAAAATAAAGGTCTACTATTTCAGATTGGAAAATAACACACAAAATACAATAAATATTTTTTAAATTTTTTTAATTAACTAGACTTGCAACTGATATTCGAATTTCTTTTTTTTTTTTTTTAAGATTTTATTTGTGAGCGAGAGAGAACAAGCAGTGGGGAGGGGCAGAGGGAAAGAGAGAAAGAAGCAGACTCCCTGCTAAGCAGGGAGCCTGACATGGGGCTCGATCCCAGGACCTAGAGATTATGACCCAAGCCAAAGGCAGATACTTAACCGAGCCACCCAGGCACCCTGATTTTCAAATTTCCCGAGGATGATATGGCGAACTGACTCTTTAAGGCAGGAGCCACACAAATCAAAAGGAAGAAATTAATGTTTATCCACTACTATCATATCCTGAGTACCTAATATGTATCTAATCCTCAAAACAACTAATGGCTCACTGAATACTCATTTCAGTTCCTCTCCTCCCTTAAGAGAGATTCATAAAATAACCACAGAGAACTTCTAGAAATGAGAAATATAACAGCTGAAACAGAAATCACAATACCTAGTTCAAAAAAGATGAGGCACAGAAGAATTACTTAAGAAAAAAAGATATGGGGCGCCTGGGTGGCGCAGTCATTAAGCATCTGCCTTCGGCTCAGGGCGTGATCCCAGCGTTCTGGGATTGAGCCCCACATCAGGCTCCTCCGCTAGGAGCCTGCGTCCTCCTCTCCCGCTCCCCCTGCTTGTGTTCCCTCTCTCTCGCTGGCTGTCTGTCTCTGTCAAATAAATAAATAAAAACTTAAAAAAAAAAAAAGTAAAGAAAAAGAAAAAAGATATATCAGGAAAAAATTAACTGGAACACAGATTTTTCTTTCTAAATTGGATGCGTTAAGCGCCATTAATTCATTATATTTACAACAGATCTCAAAAGTGTTTCAAACTACTTTCTTCATTAAGTATATACATTTATATAGAAAGAATTAAAATAATCTTTTCCTTCTCTTTTTCAACAAAAACAAAGGTGAAAAAAAGAGAATAAAAGTGAGTTCAAGGAGACTAACATCTAGAGAACAGACATTCCAGACAGAAAAAAGACAACAGAGGGGAAGAAAGAATCAAAGAAATAATTCAATGAATTTTCCCAAAAATGAGTATTCAAACTGAAGGGCTAACAGTGTGGAAAAGAAAACTACTCCAAGATATAACACGACCAAGTTTCAGAACACTGTGGGAACATAAAAAAGAATCTGAGTTTTCAGAGAGAAGGAAGACAAAAACACAGAGGGGAAAAAAAAGTGCATGAGAATTCTCAAGGACAGCCCTAGAAACTAGATGACAATAGAGCAATATCTTCAAAACTCTAAAAGGAAAATTATTTCCAGCCTACAATTGTATTCAGCCAAATTCTCAATTAAGCATGAAGACAGAACAAACGCCATTTTCAGACAGGCAAGCCCTCAAAAACTACATACTTCCCATGTACCCTTCCTCAGGGAATTACAGAAGTTCACCAAAACAGCAAAATAAACAAAAACAAAAAACAAAAATAAAACACAGGACCCAGGAAACAGGTGATGCAACAAAAAATATGAAAGCAATCCTCAGGATGATGAAGTGAAATTCTTACATAAGTTCTTAAGGAAAGAGCTATGCAGCAGAGGCAAACCCACATCAGAGCAGGTCAGAAAGTTCTGAGAAAGGCTTCAAGAAGACGAAACCTACAGAATATCTAATGTATACAGTGTAGTAAAGGGCGATCTACATAGCGGTAGTGAGTTTACCGTTCAATCTGTAAGTGAGATAAGTCTTACTCTAGCCTACAAAGCTCCTCCATGATTAAGCACTGGCTTTATCTCTTTGACATCAATATATTACTTTCCTCAGTCAGCTTCAGCCAAACTGGCCTCCTCGCGGTTTCTAGAAAATGGCCAGGACTCTCCCAACTCATTTTGCTTTGGCTATTCCTTCTACACAGAACACTCTTCCCCCAGATATCCAAATAATGAATACCTTCACCTCTTGCAGGTCTTCACACAAATGTCACTTTCTCAATGTGGGTGATCTGTCCGCCCTAGTTAAAATTATAACCCATACCCTATTCTCCACCCTGCCACTGTCCTCCCTCCCCTGTTCATTTTTTTCCCCACAGCACTTATCAGTTCCTCAAATACTCTATGTCCAATTGTTTGTTGTCTGTCACCCCCTCTAAAAGTAAGTTCCATAAGATATCTACCAAGCATCTGGAACAGCACGTGGCACAGAGCAGGAAATGAATAAATGTTTGTTATTGAACGAATCAATCAATCGATGAATAAGTAAGAACAAAAAGGCAATCACGCAATACTACAGAAGGTTCTTGTCTCATCTGTGAATAGCATCTATATAATCATAATAATACCCTACAAAAATCACAATTGAACAGAACAAGAGGCTAGGTTTGCGTATATGAGAATACAGAGTAAGAAAACTAAATGTCTCTTTATGGAAGAGGAGTATCAACAGGTAATGTGTAAAACAGAAATCAAGAAGTAACAACATAAACATTTTATTTTTGTGTATGAAAACAACTAAAGGTATCAAATAAAATAGCCAAATAAAACAGCTCAAAGTAGTTATGTCTGGAAAGAAATTAGGCGAAAAGGTCAGTTTTTAAGATGATTTAACAGCTGAAACTACACACAGAATTCAAAAAAGGTAATTTTAAAAAAAGTCACATGTTGGAAGAAAATAATATGCACATAATCCAGAATTAACATCCAGATCACATAAAGAATGTCAAGACCAAATACCCAATAGAAATTAAGAAATTGTATCATAAAAAAGCATCTCATAGAGGACGAAACATGAATGGCCAAACATAAAAAGCTGTCCAATATCATCAGTAATCAGGGAAATGAAAATTAAAACCACAATGAGATACTCTTTTATACCTAACCAGATCGGCAAATATTTAAAAGTCTGATATCAATATATCAGCACTAATAAGAAACCACAGAAATTTTCATACAGGCTGTGCACTGGTAGAAACACTCTGAAAAACACCTGCATTACCTAGTAAAGTTAAAGATGTATTTACTCAACAATTCAGCAGTTCCGCTTCTACTCATATATCCTACAGAAACTTTTTTTTTTTAAGATTTTTTATTTATTTATTTGACAGAGACAGCGAGAGAGGGAACACAAGCAGGGGGAGTGGTAGAGGAAGAAGCAGGCTCCCAGCGGAAGAGCCTGATGTGGGGCTGGGATCACACCCTGAGCCAAAGGCAGATGCTTAACGACTGCGCCACCCAGTCGCCCCCTTACAGAAACTCTTAAACATTTGTGTCAGAGGGATGCATAATCATTTTGGCCACAGTACTATCTTTATAACCAAAAAAATCTGGAAACAAACCAAATTTTCATCTATAGGAGAATGAATAAATACGCTGCAATATTCATAAAATGAAATATCCTAATGGTAGTTAAAACTGAATGAACTAGAAAACCATGCATCAAAAAGCAAGCCTCAAAGCAAGACTTGTGTGTCTTCCGAATGATTCCATTTATATAAAGTCAAACAGCAAAACTAAATATGAGTAAGTGGTAAATCTAAAAAGAAAGCAAAAGAACGATAAACACAAAATTCAGGATGCTGGTTATCTCTAGTAGGGATGGATCAGGGAAGAGAACAAAGAGGACTTTAGTGGGTGTGGGTTCCTTTGCAGTATAAAAATTTCATAATCATAAAATTCTGAACAAAAAGGGACAGAACTATGCCTGAATACAAAAATTAGTCTTTTTGTTGAAAAAGGTATGCAAGTACATAGAGGGTCAGAGAGTTTAAGGACTTAGAAACAGACAAAGAGTAAGTCTCAAAATTCAGAATTTAAGCTAGATTTGTCTGATTTACAACTTGATAGTCTCCCCATTTAGAGAACCAAAAAGTTAGCTTGGCTAACTTATAAAATAGATGTAAATTTCACTCTCAAATAACAAAATGAAAGGAGAGAAATGACGGGAAGTAGAAAATGCCCAATTTTCAACCAACCCTCAACGTAGGTGGCAAATACGTGGAGATTTGGCATCTATGAAGAATGGGCGGCAGTTGTAGGAATCAGCTGTGCCACCATCTAAACCGCCCTAACCTGCAGAGAAGGAGAGGAATTGGCAGGGCGGGGGGGAGAGTGATGGGGACAGAGCCCTCCTATGCAAGGGCACTTCAGACGCAGCCTTTTGCGAGTTCTCGCAACATGCTAGAGTGCTAGACATACTCATTTCACAGATGAGAAAAATAAGATTAAGAAACTGAAGAGAAAAGCTTCCTCAGTGCACATTCCCATTGCCCCGTGTGGCTCAGAGCTTGGTCAGCCGGACGAAGAGAAATGCTCAGAAGAGGACCACAACCCTATTACAGGTACTTAAGAGAACTATGCACGAGCGGAGCAAATGAACAAGCCAAAATAAGCAGAGTGGACGACTTCTTCTCTCTGAAACGGTGCCAAGACTTCTCCATCGACCTCATACTCCACCAAAGAGGAGAAGACATGGTTGCTTACCTGTGACCAGGATGGTAAACAGCTGTGTTGATTCCATGAGGATAATGACTATTGAAGCTGAAACAGTGACTCTCTTGGTAGCTCTGATTTGTTCCAACACTAAATTTAGGAAGAAAAAAATACTAGTAAGGCACAAAGACCAAAAAATACCCACTACAATGTCTATGATTTAAAAGACACCACCATACACAGCTGAGGATACAAAACAACCAGAACTCTGATACATAATTAGTGGGAATATGAATGATAGAAAAATTCTGGGAAAAGGTCTGGAAGTTTCTTATAAAAATAAACTGTATCTTTCCCTATGATTCAGCAGTTCCACTCAAAGACAGTGACCCAAAAGAAATGAAAATGCATATCCAAAAATACTTGTATAAGCATGGTCATAACAGCTTTATTCACAGTGGCCCAAAACTGGAAATCAGAAGTCCATCAAAAGAAGAAAGAATCAACAAATCATGAACATTATGGTCTGAATGTTTGTGAGCCCACTATGGATTGAAGATCTGTGTCCCCCACAAAATTCTTATGTTAAAACTCTAATGTCAGTGTGACAGTATTTGGAGGTGGGGTCCTCAGGAAGTAATCAGGTCATGAGGATGAAGCCCTCAGGAAAGGAATTACTGCCTTTGGAAGAGGAGGCCGGAGAGCTAGCTAGCTCTATTTCCATCATGTGAGGATACAGAGACAAGTTAGCAGTCTGCAAACCAGAAGAAGGTTCTCACCAGAACCCAACCATGCTGGCACCCAGAACACAGACTTCCACCCTCAGGAAGTGTCAGCAGTAAATTTCTGTTGATAAGCCACCCAGTTTATGGTACTTTGTTGTAACAACTCAAACTAAGACACATGAAATATTCATACAGTGAAATACATTTTTATTATAATAAAATGGAATAAACTACTGATACATGAAAAAATACAAATAAATCTCAAAATATGCTCGGTGAAGGAAGTCTTAGACAGGAGAGTGCATACCATGAATCCATTAATGTGAATTACCAGGACAGGCAAAACTTATCTAGGATGGATAAGCTGGGGGGGTAGGGTGGACAGATTTACTGGGAAGGAGCATGAGAGAACTTTCTAGCATGATGGTAATGTGCTGTGTCTTGATAGAGGTTTGAACTTACAGCGTATGCATTTGTCATAATTCATTGGCTGGTATACTTAAGATCTATACATATCACTGTATGCAAATTTTGTTTAAAAAGAGAAAACTATAAGCAAATCTTAAACTTTAATGACATGCATACTAAAGTATATAAGTACTAAATGAAATTCATTAAAAAATAACATTGATTAGATGGAGGGATGGACAGAAATGTGAAATAGCAAGTATAGTAAAATGCTAATTATAGAATTTCAGTGAAGATATAGGAGTATTCACTATAAAACGGTTTCAAACTGTTATATTTGCAATTTTTCACAATAAATTGCTGAAAGAACAAACAACACAAAATCTGATACTAAGCCAGAGAAAAACATTATTTCAAATAAGAGTTCCAAAATAAAATATATTTTTACCTTACAAGGTAACTTTTCAGGTCTCCTCGGTAATTGATGACCAGGAGTTCTGCAGACCATTGTGCACTGGCTTTATATTCTAAAAATATCAACCCAGCAATGGCATAGCTCAAATCACCTGCTAAACTGGATGCCTGTAGAAGAGAGGTAGATTAAGTTACTAAAAAGATACCAGATAGAAGTTAACACATGTATGTACAGTCGGAAGACATCCCAGACACTGGCCTTGCCAGGTACACATTGAAACAGTCCCAGAACTGCTCTGTATGCTTAAGAATCATGCAAATCAGAGCGCCTAGAACCAGACAGCCAACTTTAGACCTGCCCTCCCAACAAAGGCTATAGCCACACAACCCTCTTTGGATGAGACATTCACTGGGATACGTAAGTTTCTGTTAAGATTGTACTTGTAGTGGGGGGGGAGGGGGTAAGTAATCCCACCATTCAGCCTCAAAACATTCTAAGATACAGAGTTCAGCTACAAGCTCCCAAATGTTGACTTTCATTGCCAGCAGTAAACAATGCTTAAAAATAAATCAAAAATACGCATCACCGGGATGGGTAGTGAGGAGGACACATATTGCATGGTGCACTGGATGTTATACGCAAATAATGAATCATGAAACATTGCATCAAAAACGGGGATGTACTGTATGGTGACTAATATAACAAAATAAAAATTATTTAAAAAATAAAAATTAAAATAAAAAATAAAAAAGTCTTGGGGCACCCGGGTGGCCCAGATGGTTGAGCGTCTGACCCTTGGTTTCAGCTCAGGTCTCATCCCAGGGTCATGAGATCGAGCCCCAAGTCAGGCTCTGCACTCAGGGCAGAGTCCACTTGTGTTTCTCTCTCACTCTGCCCCTCCCCACCGCACCACCCCCACACACATATGCATGCACGTGCTCTAATAAATAAACCTTAAAAAAAAAAAAAAGCGCCTCAATTACTTCCACTTGCCCCATCAAGGAACTAAAAGGAAAAAACACTTAAAACATTCACTCAATGACAACCTTCTTCCACGAACTAAATATCAAGCTAATTGCTAAGGATCTCAAGGCATGTGCACCTTGGGAAGCTCACATAATAAAGTTTATCACACTGAATGACTAGACCTCACTGTCAAGAACCACAAAATAAATACTGTGGCCACATGTGGCTACTGAACACTTAATATATGGCTAGTCCTAACTGAGACAGACTATTAATATAAAAATAAACATGACATTTCAAAGACTTGGTACCAAAGAAAGTAGAATATCTCATTAATAATCTTTACATTGATTACATATTGAAATAATATTTATGATATACTAGAGTATATAATAAACTTCACCTGTTTAACTCTTAATGCAACTACTAGAAATTTAAAATTACAATGTGATCATAGATATAATTCACATTACTTTTCTATCAGACAGCGCTAGTCTAGAAAACAGTGATCCAAACTCATTAGTTTGGTTCCCCTGAACTTCCATAATCTGAGCCTAACACAGTTTTTCAAGTTTCTCCAGTTATTATTTCTGAACAAAAATCATTCTCTATATCACAGGTTCTTATCCCTAGCTTCTCATTAAAAATCAGCTGAAAATCTTGTAGACAATACTAATGCCCAGAGCCCACTCCAAACAATTAAATCAGAATTTCTCTGCGTTGAGCCTAGACAATCAAGTCATTTTTCTGTTGTTTTCTTTTCTTTACAAAGCTTCCCAGCTGATCCTAAGATGCACAAGGGTTAGCACTGCTGTTCTACATGCCTCTGCATCTTGTTCATTCAAGGAAGAAGGATACAAAGTAAAAAGCAGTGGATTCCTGAAAGAAACACACATTAACTGGATTGCCATGGGAAAAGTCATTCAATACCTCTCAATTTCAGTTTTTTGAACTGTAATATGTGGATAATATCTGGACAATCTATTCAAAGGGTTGTTGTGAATATTAACTAAGAATATATATCAAACTCATTAATAAAGTATAAAGCACTATACAAATACAAGTTATTACCACCATTAATTTTTTCTCCACTCTCCCTTTCAATTTCTATCCCCTTTAGGGTAACAAATTCCAACTCCGCAGAAAGCTGTTCCTATTGTGACAGCCCACTGACTACTTTCCCTCAATGGAACTTCCTAACATTTTTCTGTACCTCTGTTTAGTATTTACTTACCACTATGTTTCCATAATGGTAGATTACTGCTGAATACTACAGCATTACAAAATACAAAGAAAAAATATTTCATGTACAGATATCTACTAGATTCTAAATATCTTAAGTTCACAACTTATTCAGATTTATAGGTCTATTTCCCCTCTCTTCGCATTGGGTCACTCAAGTATCTTCACATATTTTTTTGAATGCCTTTTATGTAATCAGTTTAAGGTTAGGCACGTACCGGGGTAATAACAAAGAGTTCACTTCCCATGAGATCAAACACCCTCACGGTTCCTGTACTTTCAGCATAGGCCAGCAGGGTACAATCATAACTCCATGCCACACGTCTCCACTGGGGTTTCGGGTCTTTTGGAACTAGAATGAAAAGAAAAGAAGTGCTTTTAACAATGTGTCCTACAGATGGTTAACATTTACAGTTACTGCAACTAAACTAACTATTCAACTACGTTACATCCTCTCCCAAGGATTTCCAATGCTTCAGTTCAATAGAAAAGAACACTTTCCAAAAAGCATTCCAAGTAAGAGTGGAAAATATAAACCACAGCAAACTCAGCGCCACTTACTTAAGAAGCAAAGACCACTGACACCCATGGTCTACCGAACGCTGAGCAGGCCCTGGTCTGGCAAAGGCTCAGAATAGTAGACCTCAAAACATTTATGAAATTAAGACAGATCAAAAGCATAGAGAATGGGCAGAAAATAATTTCCAATCCAATCAGTTCAGCTCCTCTAACAGCAAAAAATGAAAATTTCCACTGAGATCTTTTAAATATATCAAATATAGATAACAAGGAAATACGACACAGAGTTATACAGACACAGTATTGGAGAAATATATATACACACGTATCATACACCAACATATGTATTAGGTGAATCAAGTACTATCCCTAATCAGTCCCACAATTATAATATTTTAATAGTCAACCTTAATAATCCAACACCTTTTTTCTGCTCTGAATTTTTCAGTACAATAATGAGAAAGGTTGTCAGCTGCATAAAAAAAAGAAAAAAGGGACCATGAAACTCTAAACTGTTAGATTTGTTCGAGGTTTTTGAGGTCTTGCTGGCTTCAGTGTCCCCTCGTTAGAATTCCAGAACTGAAGAGACCAGCAGAACCCCCCTTTACCAGCTGGGATTCCAAGTGATTAGGGGACTGACAAGGTGACATTGAGAGTTGAGAGCAAAGAAAGCCCAGAAACTACGTGTCCCACCTTCCCAGTGAGCAGCTCAGTACCACACACTGCCTCTCAGTCCGAGTTTGGACTGAGCCTCAGGACTGCCTCAGAAGGTTTCCAAGATTCACAGGCTTCTCTGTCTTCCCTGCTAAACCCCAGTCAGGCGTCCTCATCTCTTGCTGAGCCTCTTTCGACAGCCTCCTAACTGGTCTCCTGCCTTCAGTTTCCCCCCAGTCCTCCCCTCAATACTCTCCAAAGAGATCTTTCTACAAAGGGGAACAGATCACATCCTGCAGCCACATGGTTCTCCATTTCCAACAGAACCGGGTCCAGACTCCCCCACAGACATGGAAGGCCCTTACAGAGGGCCCCATCACAGCCTTCCAGTGTCGCCTCCCACCACTTCTTCCACCACACAGCTAGTAAGCCACCAACAACACAGCCACCTGGCAAATAAGCAAAGCATGCACACTCGAGTCTGTCTTTCATTCACATTGCTGCCTCTGCCTAGAATGTTCTTCTTCAGCACTCCCCAAAAGGTTCGCTTTTGTTACAACCACCTGTGATAACAAATGGCTCCCTCCTCCTTCCTTGGCACTCTTCGAAACTGACTGCTCTCTTCTCTGTGCCCAAATATGCTGTACGAAACTCTTCCACAGCATTTATCACATCACATTATGTTGTTTACGGGACTATTTCCCCCACGAGTCTCTGAGTTCCATAAAATCCACAGACAGTGTCCTATTCAACACTGCCATCCTAGAACTTGGAACGGAAAGTGATTAGTGTTTCACTAATGAGTGAAGACTAACTCTTTCAGGAAAATCTATACTAACAGGGCAAGGCAATGGTAAGAGTTTACCAACCCTCAAGGACTACCAATTAAACGTGAATTACCTCACTGGTCTTCTCTCCACCTAAAGAGGTACTACAGAATTCAGACTTCCCTCTTCTCTCTGTGATATACGCAACAGATGTTCTGTATATGAGGAAAGGATGCTAGGCATCAAGGAGTTTCTTTATTCTGACTATTGATCAACAGGTAAAAAGCAAACCAAAAAAAAAAAAAAAAAAAATCCAAGAGGGGCCCTTGAACACAGGAGTGGATATATTAAAAACAAACAAAATACTACACACAGTCTAGAAAAACAATTTTTTTAATGGGAATAAAATGAGGGAAAAGATCAGTTCTCTATCTTTATAAAGCTTTAAAAAAAATCCAACTTGAAAGTAAACAAAGGCACAAAATGATAAACAACACAGGAATAGAAGACTTGCTTACACACAAATGCTACACAAACACCAGGGGGGATAATTTAATGCCCTGAAAAACATTTACGTGCTGAAGAAACACAAAAACATTTTTCCATTATTACTGTTTTACCTGTGATAACAGGTTTTTTCCTCTTATCTCATTTTGATAGGATAAATAGATTTATGTACCACATTCTTTATCTAAAATAAGTTTCATCTGAAAGGGATTTGTTTTTACTATTACTTCTAGTTATAACCAGTAGCTCCAGAAAACTCAGCATGTGTTTTGACCCAGATAAAGATATGTTTTCATTACAAAATAAGATTTCACATAACAATATAAAAAAAGGTTTTTCTCACCAGATTTTTCCAGCTGACTGTGTGGTTTTGGAGAGAATGAACAGTCCAGATTTTTACAAAGCAAGTGTCAATGGGGTTGTCTGCAAAGCATTCAGAAAGGCTGCTGGTAAAACTGAGCCTGCAATCTGACACCTGCACACTTTTCACGGTGAAAGTTTCTTCTTGCTCACATCTTGCACCAGCTGTGGCCCTTCAACCCACCCGGTTGCCAAGTTCTTTCCCACCTTGCGTGTTTGTCTGTGTTGTTTTCTCTTTCCCTAAGTCCTTTCCTGGCTCCTTTTCGTCTTTCAGATCTCAATTTTTCAAAATTTTTTCAGTTTCTCAAATCTCTCAGTGATACATATCATTTCCACAGGATGCATTCTCAGGCCATCCTATCTACGCAGCGTCAAGGCCCCATTATTCTCCACTGCCCAATGATTTCACGTTCTTCACATCTCTTGCTCCAAACAATTATGCATGTGTTTGTCTACTTTTTATCGTCTATTCATTGAACTATAAATTCCAAGATGCCAGGTGCTGGGCCCATTCTATTCATAATTGCATTCCCAGTGCCCAGCACTCTGGTGGTAGTAACAGGCACTCAAGTGCTAACAGAAGACATTCGATTCCAGTGTTCACCCACCCAGACTGGAAAAGGTAATGGAGAAAGATTAAGATGCAAGGAACACTGGGTTCTATTCTCAGCGCTGCCATAAAATGAAGGGGCATGACCTTGGGAGATCACGGAGGTGCAGCTCCCTCATTTGCAAAATGAAGGGCTGAATGAACAATCTCTTCCAGGGAGCAAGAGCAAACTAGTGGAGCTATAAAGACTTGCTGAGAAGCTAAATATCAGTAAAGACATGAGAAAAATGTTACAGTCCTGGAATAAGAAAGGTCTAACCACGAAGAGAAACCCTGAAATTATACAGGAAAAAAAGTGACAAATGCCGTTACCAAAAAAAAAGTTCTGTGGACCAAATAAAAAACACCATAACAAATCTAAAAGGAAATCGATTGGGTGAAAATATTTGCAACATATATGACAGAGAGTTAACATTCATACTATCACACCAATAAGAAAAAGTCAAGTAATCTAAGAGTAATATAGGCAAAAGGATATGATCTAACAATTCACAAAAAAAAAAGCCACTTAACATATGCTCTACCTAATAAGTAAAAATATGCAAATTGAAAATGAGATGCTTTTTTTTTTCCTTTGCCTGTGAACCTATCGAATATTTTTTAAATAGATAGCATACGGGGCTGACAGTTGAGAAAAGAAACCGCTTCAATCATACCTTTCTCATAGTTGTATAAATAGGTGTAACTTTCTGGAAAGAATTATAGTGGTAGCTATTTTGAATACTATACCCAGAGACAAAGAGGATGTTCTTTCCAGTGCTAGGGGAGGGGGATGGGGGCAAAGATGGGTAAGAGAAAGAGGAAGAAAACAAGCCACTATAAACAACCTAAATTTCTATCAAAAGGGGAATAAAAAATGTGTGGTTCACATTCTTACAATGGAATACTGTGGCTACATTTAAAAGACTGAAAAGCATCTGTACATACTGACTGGGAAAGACATCAATACAGTCAGAGGGAGAGCAAGCTGGAGAACAAACTATATAAGATGACCTTGTTTTGTTAAAGAAAACAGTCAATCCACATATATACAGGTTTATATATGCATAGAAGTTTTTATATTAAATTAATATAAATTCCTATGAAAAATGCAAATTGAAAAGAAACTTTATTTTTACCTTTTTCTACTTCTACGTTGTTTGAATTTGTTATACATGTGTACTGCTTTTGTCATTAAAAAAAAAAACAAAAACCCAGGGTAACCAGTTTCAGATTAGATCTTCCACCGTAAAAGAAAAATAGGTCAAAATAACTATTTTCAGACATTATACTACAGGCAGTGCGAGACTGTGATCGCTGGGAGAAGCCAAATTCAGCCAATAGTACCTTCCGGACCATGGAGCATGAAAAGGAACCTCCAACAGCACGTGCAAGTCTCAGTGAACACAGCAGATAAAGAATGGAGTTTGGAGCTGCTACACTGAATCCACTCTGTAAGGCACGTTCCAGAAGGAACTGAGGCAGAGAAGGAGCTATAAAAATCTGCAGAGATGAACCCGGGGTCTTCAGCACCCCCCCCCCACATGCACGCACGCACGCGCACAGATATTCTGCAGGGCCAAGAACAGGAAGACTACTGGGGAAAAAAACTGCCTGAGCTTGGAGAGGGTTTGGAATGTTAGAATTCCACCCCATCGGAGTGGAGAGATGTCAATAAACACTCCGAGCTCTCATAGGAGATCCCAGAAAGACCCTACCTTAAAGTAGGACTAATCTAACCCCAAAGTAAAAGCTATTCTAAACCATACCCTCTAAGAGTTAAAAAGAAGCCTTAAAAGATTAAGCTGATCCACAAAAAAATGAACCATATCCCAGAACAAAACTCAATACTCTATTAGGGGAAGATAACAAAACTTACTAACTCCATAATGTTGAACATACAATCTAAAGTGTTAGAAAAAAAATAAAATAGTAAAAAAATAAAAAATAAGGGGCGCCTGGGTGGTTTAGCCAGTTAAGTGTCTGAATCTTGATCTCCACTCAGGTCTTGATCTCAGGGTCATGAGTTCAAGCCCCGTGCTGGCTTCCAAGCTGGGCATGTACCCTCCTTAAAAAAAGTTTTTTTAAATAAAAAAAGATTAATTAAGAGTACTAGGTGTTTTATGCAACTGATAAATCACTACATTCTACCCCGGCAACTAATAATATGGTGTATGTTAATTACATTGAATTTAAATGAAGAATTTTTAAAAATTAAATCAACTGATCACAAATTTAAAAAAATAAAATTAAAAAATAAAGTGTTAGATATACGAGGCATGAAAATATCCATAAACATGGGAAAACTCAACCAATAGAAACACACCCAGAAATGATACAAATTAAGGAATAAGCAGACAAGGGCTTCAAAACAGCTATTAAAGCATATTTGGGAATTCAAAGGAAAACAAACATAAGGAATATATAGAGAATCTCAACAAAAATATAACGGAAACTACGAAATATCAAGCCAATTTTAGAAATACAAAAACACAAAGGACAGTGTCTCAGCTTGGGCTGTCATGGGGCCCACCAGGCCACCAGTGGGCTGGTGGGATCTCAACATACTTACAACAGGCAAGCTGCTCCTTAGTGCTTGCCTATTGCGAGTATGGTTTATGGGAAGTATGGTTTACGGGAAGTATGGTAAGCTCTGGTTTACGGGATCTCAAAGTCAGAAATATGAGAAAAATCTCTTAACAGTACAGCTCTAGAAAAAAAAAATCTGCCTTCTAATTCCATATGCCATTATTTAGGTCACTGTTCAAGGCAGAAAGAGAAGGCTAATATTTATGGCCTGGCAAACAGAACCAAAACAAGTTGCAAACATTTTAAACATTCTCAAATGGCATATATTTTATAAAGCAATAATTGAAAAATATCAAAGTGGAACGAAATAGTTCTTATTTTAGTTTGCAGACCCTGCAATATATAGTTTCAAAAAGGCATTAACAACAATCTGGCTCCTTCTCCCCAAGCATACACAGGAAATATCATTTGGCGTACGAGAGTTATTCCCATAAAGATGAGTCCGATAATAAGCAAATGATCATTACCTCAAATTATATGAAACGGAAAGAAGCCATTAATGCAGCATTAAGGTCATAAATCCACACATGTGGAAGCCAACAAAATAAAACATTAGTTCTCAAAGCATTATTATCCCATCCATGCTGCCACATTAACTGTACACACTAAAACCTCTAACAAATATTGTAATTTGTGTGAAATACAGAGGGTTAAGCTTCCCATTTTCATGTTAACTTGCAGATCTCTCAGATTATGTACTGGCTAAGAGTGAGTGTCTAATGTCACAGCTCAAAAGGGCCCAGAATGTCTGAATCACTCCAGCATTCTGAACATGCTTCTCAGCAGCTCACTGCAGGCTCCCAAGCCCTCACCTGACAAAAGCACAGCATTGGGGAAAAAGATGATTGAATATCCATTCCTAAATTATTCTTCTGGGAACTTCTTGATCCTTACACATTACGTAAGCCAGGTCTGGTCTACTTTAGTAAGCGCTGGTGAGGAGATAATTGAAAGCAAATTCAAAAAATGCCAGAGCTTGCACAACACTACTCGTCTAGTATTCTCAACAGGATACTAAGCAAACAGAGCCCCTTATCTATTCTTTGTGGTATGTATACACATTTGTGTGCATAAGGAATAAAAACCCTGAAAATCATGCCAATTGTCCATAATGTTTAACTATGTATATACAACTATTATAAATATGTATACAGTCATGAATTTCTAGAATTAACTCACAGGAATAGGCAAATATACTTTGTTCATACACAAACTCACAAAAATCATTGTAATAGTTCCCCAGTGTCATTACCCAATTGAAAGGATTGAGAATTGTATACCTACTATGTGAAAGAGTTGCTGAGCATCAGGAACAAAAAAGTTGAGTAAGATGGAAGCCCTGCTTTCAAAGAATTTATAATCTAAGCAGGAATCAGATAAGCAAATCAACAATTAAGGGGGAAAAAAGTAGAGCAGCCTGAGTGTGGGGATACATGTACAAACAAGTCCTAGGAAACATAAAGAAAGATGTACAAATGATGAGGAAGTGGGCAGGAAGGGAAGGTTTCCCAAGAGAGTGGATGCCTGAACTAAAATACGCAAGACTCATTAATTAAATATAAAAGTGGAGCTTCTAGGGAAAAAGAACTATCTGTACCAAGGCATGAAAAGCACGATGGGGCTGGAAATGCAAAAGCTGCTTTGTACAAGAACACAGGATGTACGGCAGAGGGATCTGAAGGGAAAGACTGACTGAAAGGTCAGAAAAAATGAGCAGTATTCCACAGTCAGTGGGAAACAACTGAAAGATGCCAGGCAGAATGACAGGACTAGCAGTGGTGGCGGTAATAAAAGCTTAACGTCTCCTAAGTATTTAGTATGTGTCAGACATTATCCTAAGAGCTTTGCATGTGTTAGCTCATATTATTTTTTTCCACAAACTCAGTCTGTAACATTATGCCATTACAGGTAATTGAGGCTCCAAGAGTAAGGTAACTTGTCCAAGGTCACATTTCTAGAAAGCAGGGAGCCAGATATGAAGGGTAATTGGATGGAATTCCCATTTAACAGCAATCAGTCTGGCAAGCAGTGTGCAGTGTGGATCAGTGAGAGGCAAACAGAAGAAAACCTGATCAGGAGACTGTTGTTTAAACACACACACACACAACACCTTAGTGAAAATATTAAAAGCCTGAGCTAGGGCTGTGATGGCAGAAGAGGAGGCCGGAGACATTTTCACAGGGTTCCCAGGGCTTGAAGCTAAGCAAAGGTAAGGCCTCCCCATTGTGTCACTCAGAACAGTGCAGTGAAGTATTTCTCTCTTCCCTGATGGACTGCAAACCCTTAAATCAAGATCACCCATAGCTTACTTCTCATTTTATACACAGCGCCTAGGAGAGTGCCTGGCACATGGCAGCAGCTTGATATTTGTCAAATAAAGACAAAAGAGAAGGAAAAAGAATGAGAAAACATGTTGATTTCTGGCTTGGTACGGATAATGGTGTATCACTGACAATCCAGGGGACAGAGCCAAGGAACAGATTACAAGAAGAGGTAAGTTTATATAAACAAATAGGCAGTTTTACGTTTGCTTTTAAGTTATAATACATACCGCGCATGCAGACATCTCTGTAAGAACTATTACTACCTTACCACTAGCAGATGTGGAATTATGGAAGTATAGCGATTCTGACATACTAATAGAATATCACCATTCACAACAAAACTGAAAACATCTTTTAAACGTCTGACCTTTATTTTTCCGAACACAAGCGGATGGCCAAAAAGGAGGAAAATGAGAAGGAAACTGAGACACTCACCAATGGCGCATCTGACAAGGAGCTTAAGACCAGCATTTCCACAGGGAAGTTGGGGGAAATCCTCCGTACTACCATCATTTTGTAGGTTTCAAAACTATCGATGTCTTCCTTCTCGCTCTTTCACTGTCAAGGATTTATCATTTTACCCTAATGCTACTTGGAGATAAGGTATGTATTCTATGTTCTTCCAATTAAATGAGAAAATGCATATAAAGCCCTAAATACAGTGTGTGGCACAAGGTAAGGACACTATAAATGTCTGTCATCATCACAACAACCATGATTGCCATCCTTAGGATTCCTACAACCATGACACTGTTAAACTGACCCAAGGTCAGACAAATGGAACTGCAGGTCCCTAAGTAAAACATAGAGAATAGCTGTATTTACTTAACAGCACCGTCCTAATTATTTTCTTCCTGTAAAGTTCCCTCTGCCTTTTCATACCTGCTCCTACAGACAGCTTCTCCTAACTTCTACTCATCTCTTAGGCTGCTTTCCAAAGTCACTTTTTCTCAACAATCTCCTCTCACACCCCTGGTTAAACGCTCACTCTGCTCTGTACTTTTCCTTCATCAGGTTTGTCGAAGTTAGTAATTATATTCTGAGTGTCTATATACCTGAAGAGGTAGGGGACGATACCTTTTTGTTCATAGACATATCCCTAGTATCCTGCAAAATGGTTCATATACATAAACCATAGTAATTTGTGCTAAATACATCAGAATGATCAAATCCCAGATTTTTGTTTACTAGTCTATACCTAACCAACTCTTGACTTATACATAATTTTCCTTTTTTTTTTTTTTTTTGCACTGAATTCAAAATAAAAGCCTAGAGGCACCTGGCTGGCTCAGTCAGTAGAGCATGTGACTTGATCTCGAGGTCAGGGGTTCAAGCCCCAAATTGGGTGGACAGAGTACATTAAAAAAAAAAAGAAAAGAAAAAAAACACTAGAGACACAAATACTTCATCCCAAAACTGGCGTAGACTTTTATTTTAAAATAGTTTCAATTTCAAATCTCTTCAAAATGTCCAAAATGGACAATGCAAAACATTTAAGGGCAGTAAGAGAATTCAGTTAAGAAGTTTTAGAATTATTTTAATGGTGTCACAGCAATCTTTATTAATATTTAATATCTACTCTGGCTTTTACGGAATACTGTTAACTGTTGTTAAGTTTGAAACTTTCATTTTTTCAATATTTTGGAAACTCTTACCTTGACATTTCCCAATAATAGACGTAAAGTCATCCTTTGCAGACCTGCAAAATATGTGTAAAATTAGGCCAACAGTTTCACCACAACGACACTATTTCGCCATACTATGAAACCCCACAAAAACGATGAAGTATACAACTTGTCTACCCAACACTAAACCAGTCCTTCTCTCAGACATGGATTTATGCTCAAACAAGACCCTTCCATTGGTGACGTTTTCTTCCAAACCTTATTTCACCAGAAACAGAGTTCCACCCAGAATAAAATGTAAGGTAAGTTAGATAAAGCATGGTCTTTTAATACGATACAGATGCATGGCCCCTCCGCAATGGTTCTGATTCAGCAAATATGGAACGGGGCCCGAGCAACAATATTTTTTAAAGCTCCACAGATTGCTCTTGGTCAAGAACTATGGTCTGTATCATATTACAAAGTTTAAATCACTTAGGGAAAAAAATCTTGCTTTAATAAATCAAATAGCTTTAACAGGTGACCGTATTTGTTACCAGTGACCTATTTAAATCCGTGATCTTGAAATATATACCAAAGTAATATAATTATTGTATGTTCAAAAATGAAAATTGGTAAGCCTTCTAGAAAATAATTTAGTAACAATTATCAAAAAACCTTAATGCCCACGTAATTTGATCTAGCAATTCAACTTCTATAATGAAGTTATCCCTGAGAAATAATTACAGATACACACAGAGCTCAAGGAAATTCATGCAGCCTAATTTATGAAAGAGAAAAATACACCCAGTAGAAGATTAGATTTTGCTAATGCATTCAATGAAATATTATGCAATTACTGTATGTGATTTGAAAATTAATATATTATGAACATCTTCTCATAAGTTATCAAGAAAACAGGTATCGGGGCGCCTGGGTGGCACAGCGGTTAAGCATCTGCCTTCGGCTTAGGGTGTGATCCCAGCGTTATGGGATGGAGCCGCACATCAAGCTCTTCTGCTATGAGCCTGCTTCTTCCTCTCCCACACCCCCTGCTTGTGCTCCCTTTCTCCCTGGCTGTCTCTATCTCTGTCGAATAAATAAATAAAATCTTTAAAAAAAAAAAAAAAAGAAAACAGGTATCAAACAGAATGTAAAGAATGTATTGTTAGGCTAAAGATAACACCCACCCACACAAAAGGTGCAAAGAACATACAGATTTTGGCTGACCTGTAGGTAATTTGCAGTTCTTTCTTAAATACATAACTTTTTCTAATATTGGTAAAATGACTAAGCATCACTTTTTAAACAAATTGTAAAGACTAATATTTATTAAAATACGACAAAAGCCGATTATAAATATGGTAATAAATTTCTTCAAGAAATTGACTATTCAGCCTCTGAGTAGAATACAGCAGAAAGAACATGGTCTTTGAAGTGAGGCTGGCCTGATTTCAGATCATCTGGGTAACCTGGACAAAATATTCAATAGGAGTTTCATATCCTCTCAATAAAATAGAATGGGTAATAGCAACTTCATGGCTTGGGAAAGGACTAAAGAAGAGATTACATATAAATTAGCACAAACTAAACCTAAGTCGGTATTTATTACTTTCATCCTTAATATCATCACAAATCATAGCCTCTCTTTTGCTGGGGAAGGGGAGGGAGGGAGACATAAATTTGGTTCTGTCAAAACTTCACAAATATATTCACTTAAGCAAATTTGGGGGAGGGTGTCTTTTTTCATGTGTCCCTTACTTCAATGCTTTTTGTTGTGCTCTGTGATGGCTCCTAATTTGTTCCCGTATTTATAACAGCTCATAATCATAAGAAATTGCTACTTCACTATTTAGGAAAAAAGGAAACAATTATTAGCACTTATAATATGTAATTACTGCCAAATTACAAATTAAAGTAGCAATTCACAAGAAGTCACTTTTTATCCATGTGAGCCCCACACATAAGCACGTTAGGGATGCCGTCTCAGAGCAAAGGATTGCAGTCATCTGCCACTCACTATAAACATACTGGGGAACAGCAGCCCTGGACGGATCCTGCAAAAGGCAGGGCTCTCTCTGAACTTAAACTAACATACACGTGTTTCAGCTTTTCATTTTTTCTCCTCAAAAAACATTTCCTATTTATGACTGCTTCCAAGTATTGACCAGACACTAGAGCAATCTTTCATATTCTAATACAATCAACAAATACTGACCGGATACCAGGTGCCTACTAGGAGCACTACCGGAGCCAATCTTGCATCGTATGTGTTCCTCACCACAGCACAAAAAACAAACGTGGAACAGTAAGAACAAAAATCTTAAGCTCAGGCACAGCCACTGTGCATAATGTTTACTTTGAGGACTTACCCTGCCCTTTTTCTTTGCTAACCATCCCATATCTTTTTTTTTTTTTTAAGATTTTATTTATTTATTTGTCAGGGAGAGAGAGAGAGCACAAGCAGGAGGAGCAGCAGGCAGAGGGAGAAGCAGGCTCCCTGCTGACCAGGGAGCCCCATATGGGACTCAATCCCAGAACTCTAGGATCATGACCCAAGCTGAAGGCAGACGCTTAACCAACTGAGCCACCCAGGCGTCCCAACCATTCCATATCTTTGCTCAAACGCTCCTTCTTTCAGGTTACTACAAAGTATATCTATCAATTCAGCAAGAGGAACCGACTGCCAACTCCGAGCAGGTCAGTGGACTGTGCCCTGTAATGCCCTCCCAGCATCTGTTTCTTCTATCCCACTTACAAACACCTCACTTATTCATCAAACATCAACTAAGCACTTATTATGTTTAAGGAAATATAAGCTGCTAGGGAGGGGCGCCTGGGTGGCTCAGTCGATTAAGCATCTGACTCTTGATTTCTGCTCAGGTCATGATCTTAGGGTCCTGGGATCAAGCACCTCATTGGGTTCCACGCTCAGAGGGGAGTCTGCTAGAGATTTTCTCTCTCCTTCTGCACCTTCCCCTGCTCGTGTATGTTCTCTCTCTCTCACTTTCTAATGCTCTCTAAAATAAAATCTTCAGGGGCGCCTGGGTGGCTCAGTTGGTTAAACAGCTGCCTTTGGCTCAGGTCATGATCCCAGAGTCCTGGGATGGAACCCCACATCAGGCTCCCTGCTCAGCGAAGAGCCTGCTTCTTCCTCTGCCCCTCACCCCGCTCATGCTCTCTCTTTCTCTCTCGCTCTCTCAAATAAATAAAATAAAAATCTTTAAAAAAAATAAAACAAAGTAAAAAAAATAAAATAAAATCTTCAATAAACTGCTGAGGGAGAAAGGACAGGGCCTGCGTCCTTCCAAGGAACACACAGTGTAACTGGACTTGCAGACAACAGATCCCACTCACACAGAATTTTAAGTAAATGACCACCCGGGAGCTGTGCAAAGCAGTGGCCCTAACTATACCAGGGGAAACCCACATGTAAGCACACACGCATATATGGCTAAACAGCATGATCAAAAGGTAGTACAGTGGTTAAGAGCAGGAACACTGAAGCTAAAATGGTAGATTTCAAATCCTCAAGCAAGTAATTTAACCATATTCTATCAGCTTCATTTCTAAAATGGAGAAAAATAGCAATACCTACCTCATAGGGCTTCTACAAAGATTAAATGAATTAACACATGCAAAGCACTTACTAAATGCCAAAGGCGTTAGCCTATCATTAAGTATAATAGTGTTGATTTCAGGAGCATAAAGGATTGGTACCAAACCACTGAGGGGGAGGGGTGGGTCCACAGGGAGCGGGTTCCTGGAAAGTTTCCTGGTGGAATTCATGCCTCACCATGTAAGACTCCTTAGATACACTAATGCTATCAAAAGCTTTTGCAAATTACACACCAATGAATACGATCTTGATGAGCATCACTTCCGCTGCCTAGAGCTCGTCCCTTGCCACTTAGTCTGAACACGAGTGAACTCCTAGAGTTGGGTATCTGTACAAGTGTTATAAACATTTTACACACTAACAAGCCAGTAGCAAATCCTTTTATAAAAGCAAATTTTTTTTATTCGTTTCATCAAAAATTTTATTAACGAGTTCCAGAAACCATTGGTCAAACTCTTCCTCACTAGCCTAAATATCAATCCCACCCCTACATGCACATCCTGACCCGAACACCTAAGATCATTCCACTGATGTTCTCATTTCATGGGAGAAAGATGGAAATTTTGACGATTAACTGCTATTTATAAAGTTACACCATAAGCACATTTCTCAAAAAGATACATTTCACATTACTGCAACAAACAGAATAACAAGTACTCGCCCATTTCTATGAACAACGGAAGTACAAAAATTGTGCCAGCCTGATGCTTACTGATGCTGTGGGGAAAAAAGAGGGACCCGCCTATCAAAGCCACACCATATTAAGTAATGCAGTTTTGAAAGGCTTTCAATATTGCCAATCATCTCCATCCTGACGATTTTAAGAGGGATCATGAAACAAAGCCTCCAAGGGATGCCCCAAAGGGAGCAAGTCCTCTGTCTACTCCCCCACAAGCTGAGCGGTCCAGTTCTGTTTGGATAACTAGAAAAAGAAATTACACAAACAGAAAGCTAAAACCAGTGTGATAACAACTGAATGCTCATTATGCTATGTTTAGTCGCGAATAATGAAGTATCAGAAAAAAAGTTTTGACCGATATCTAGACATCCTGAAATTTCGGTCTCATTGTTTATTTTTTAAAAACCAAAAGCTACGCCTTGCCTGAAGAAGTAGCCTCTGATTTTAGAAATGCAACATGTTTAGTCTGCTATTGGTAATTTCCAGAAAAAATTAACTAGTTTTCCTAAGTTGCTATTGTTGCTACTTCTTTCACAACTGATATACTACTTAAAAATAAAGTACATGGGGGCGCCTGGGTGGCACAGCGGTTAAGCGTCTGCCTTTGGCTCAGGGCGTGATCCCGGCGTTATGGGATCGAGCCACATCAGGCTCCTCTGCTATGAGCCTGCTTCTTCCTCTCCCACTCCCCCTGCGTGTGTTCCCTCTCTCGCTAGCTGTCTCTATCTCTGTCAAATAAATAAATAAAATCTTAAAAAAATAAAAAATAAAAAATAAAAATAAATAAAGTACATGGGGGCACCTGGGTGGCACAGCGGTTAAGCGTCTGCCTTCAGCTCAGGGCGTGATCCCGGCGTTATGGGATCGAGCCCCACGTCAGGCTCCTCCACTATGAGCCTGCTTCTTCCTCTCCCACTCCCCCTGCTTGTGTTCCCTCTCTCACTGGCTGTCTCTATCTCTGTCAAATAAATAAATAAAATCTTAAAAAAAATAAATAAATAAAGTACATGGAGGGGTCTCTGGGTGGCTCAGTCGGTTAAGCATCTGACTTCAGCTCAGATCATGATCTCGGGTCCTGGGATCCACCCTGTGTCAGGGCCCCTTGCTGAGCGGGGAGTCTGCTTCTCCCTCCTCTCCCTCTCCCTCTGCTTGTGCTAGTAAATTTGTTTTAAAAAATCTTTAAAAAAATAAAGTACATGGATAGCCCAACTTAGAGAAGCCTTCTAGATGTGTAAATAAGTCTCTGTCATCTTGAGACATTCAGTAGTACGTCACTGGTCTCAAGTAATATGCAATCCTCGTCTTTTGCAGACCTATATTCCATCTACAGCTTTATGCCAACAGAGCAAAGTAGTCCCTACTTTAATACCTTCTTGAGCATCTGTTTTAGCTGACTCAGCAGTAACTAGTCAAACAAGAGTGACTTCTAGAGTTGTGAAGATATGCCTTGTCTACTGAAAAAGTAAAATTTTCAGGTGACAGCAGACTGATCTGGGGAAATAGACTGTGCTACTCTGACAAATAGCCTTCATCCTGTAATTGGCATAAGTTGGTGTCTGACACCTCACAAAATTATGTGAGTTAACAGTAAAGTCCCTTTAAATATGCCCCTTCAAAAATCTTAGTTCCCATAAATTAAGTAAAAGTTTCTCAGGAGAAATTTTAAATATGAATAATATTAACAATTACCTGATCTCCACACACTGATCTTGAACAGCAGCCAAAAGCTTTCCATTGCTTTCATGGGAGAGAAAGAGAAAAAAAATCTATATGAATATTTGTAGCAGTCATCAACAAAGATGGAATGACTTTAAGAAGTTAAAATCATTTTTAAATGCTTTCACATCTTCAATTATCCAACTTTTGAACTTAAAGTAAATGAGTATAAAGGTACCAAAGTGTACACAAAAATAATTCAATACAGTTGAATTAATACATTTAAATGATACCAATCAGATGTGACAAAGTGAATTCACATACAATAAAAAAATTGAATAAAATCAAGACTGCAAGCCTAAAGACTCCAAAATTAATATCCATAATGAAATTTAAGTGCTAATCCCAGTAGAGAAACACATAAATTTTTAACACCTTACCTTGCAAGTACCAAGTGCCAGTTTATCTGTTTATTAACCAAGCGAACCAGTCCATCAGGGAGCAAAAAAGGCACAGGGCTGAAACAACACATTAGCTAACTTAAAATTCAATCGTGAAAGACATATATAAGTAAATAAATATTATAAATAGCATATAGAGCTACAGCAAGATAAGATTTTTTTTCATTAGAATATAAGATTTGAATATTGGTAAACCCCAAACTAAAAGTTACTAATGAGTTATCTTCAATTTGACCACATACATATCTCTTTTTCTAGAAAAACATGGTGGTATGTTCAAATATATAAATTGTATGTCCTTTCTAAGGAAAGGATATCAAGGATACCAGTAACATAGCAGAGCCTGTAAGAAACTCTTCCTGTTACACACACCTAGAAATTCTGACTCATCTCTAACAAATTCTAGTATACAGCTAAACTCACAAGAACGAAAGAAATCTTCAAGTGTTAGAAATGAAAGGGGAACTTAAAGTTAGAATTGGGTACAGGTACAGAACTCAAAACAGAAAGTAACACCTGGGACAGGAAAGGAGCTGCAGGGCACAGAAAGAACAGAAGCTGGAAGGGAGACTCCTGCAAGGCCAGCACTGCCCTTGAGCCCTTGATGTGACTGCACTCTCAGTGAAAGGTGGACTAGACAAACCTCGCCATGGGCAGGGGGCATGGGGCATTGTTCAGGAATGTCATCTCTGTCTGGAATTCGGTCTGTGGGAGGATGAGAATGAAATCCCCTATGACAAAGAAAAACCCCAAGCTTTTACTACGTGCAAGATCAGACCATAATTTCACTTCACTCAAGTGGTACAAGAATGACCAAGCATAAGCTCACAATAACATCATTCACAAAAGACAGTAGGAAAGGATTCACCGTCAGTGTCTGAGCAGACACAACAAATCCAGAGTAACACAGGAGGAAATCAAGAAAATAGATGGAAAAGAATAAAGAAAACAAGCTGGTGGAAAAAAAAAAAAAACCGCTATGGAAATTAGAAAACAAAAAGGTAAAAGTATCAGTAATATACATTAAGCATAGTTACGTTCATTTCGAAAACACAAAATATTTTATACCATGGTAGTTACAGAAGTATTATAACAAAGATATGAAACATGCATGTGAATGATACCATCAAGGTGAGCATGACAATTTCCTCTGGAGGGGAATGGGGTGGGGGAAATGAGTTGTAACATTTTGCATAAAAAGAGGGGAAAAGGCTATCTGAACCAAACAGCAACAACTGCCTAATTCACATGTAGATAATACCATAATAAACTTGTTAGGACTTACAGTGTCTATAAAACTCCCATTCTGTTTATAATACTTCATAATTAAAAGAAAAAAAAACTTTAAAAGAAAAATGCACTTGAAACAAATATTGCCCCAAACCTTTAGGTTTAATTACTATAAACTCAAGAGCAAAAACTGAACTTTTTTCAGATAACTGTATGTTATTTATGAAAGTAACATATCATGGGGAAGATTAAATAATCATTTCATGGTGCATTGACCTATACTGACATATTTTCTGCCCACACTTCCCTAAGATGTTCAGGACTAGCAAGCTAGATCAACCAGTGAGCTCAGGAAAAAACAGCCTACCTCTTAAATACTCCTCCCTGTCCCTGCCCCTGCCTCAGCTCTCATCTCTTTACCCTATCATACTGGGCACACACCCCCAAAAAAGAGATAAAATTAAATAAGAAATTTAAATTATACATATATACTACACACACACACACACACACACACACAGCAGAAAAACATCAGAGCTAATCTAGAGAAGAGCCAAAGGTCTCTTTTATAAAACTTTATATCTCTGGAGCCTTTAAGATTAGATGTCCTTAAACAATCTGTGTTAAATAAACCTATAAAACAATTCCTATACACCTATCTAAAAGGAGAACTATATCATTTGTCAGAATGATCATTTCTTTGTTTAAGGCTGAACACCTGCACCACGCCTAAAAAGACTTAACACCCAAAAGAATTAAAAAGTACCCAAGAACTGAAACATAAAGGACCTTGCCTAATGCACCGCAACTGAATCCTGACCACAAGAATTGTTGATACAAGAAGAACAAAATTGTTTTTAAAAAGATCCCCAAGCTCCAGACCCACCATGTGGGCATTCAAGATAAGGCTGAGAACACTCATCGGAGAAAGCAGAAGTCATCTGGCAATATTGTGAATAATGACTAAAGAACAAAAATTACCCTTAGTCAACTGAGATATATTGTCAGCATATCAACCATTTGAAAAGGTCTATTTCATTCACCTGAATGTCAGCATCCATATCACTATCTGGGATTCGATTCTGAAAACTTAAGTCATAAGGAGGATAATATTTATATTTGACATTCACACTGTTCTCCGAAGGGACACTTACCTGTACCAGATGTATTGGCGTAAAAATAATAAACGATCTGTAATAAAAATAACAAAACCAAATATGAATCAGCTGTTCTTTAGCAATCACTTTCACAATAGCTTCAGTGACAATATATCTAAAATATCCTGCAGAGTCATTACAAAATATAGAGAACAAAATTCTTAAAGTAAAGGAATACAATCTAATATAAACTATAAGTTTTATAAGATAATACATTTGTGTATATTAAGTCCCACGTTTGTGTTACTCAAAACTTTGAGCATTTCCTAACAGTACAAAAAGGAAATGTGGGAAATGTAGTTTGAGATGTTAAATTTCACCAAAGAGGCTTTAATAAAACCAAGGAGTAGAAGTCATAGTAATCACCCTTTAAAATCAAAATATTTGTATAAAAATTAAGGTATTATTTTGTACTTTAAACGAGGTTTAAAAAATAATAATACCTAAAATGCAGAAGTCCATGGGAAACAAAATCTCTAATACACTGAAAATAAAGGGACATCTCACTTAAGTAGAGTCGGAGGCTAGAAGGGGGAGCAGTACCACTCAACATCAATGACAGGAAAAAGTGTCAGGCTTCAAAAGAAGAACCATCAACAGGAAATTATCATCAGTTATAGGCCCCAAGAAGGAAGAGATGTACCGTCACACTACCTACAAGAAATGGACTCCCCCAGCAACTCAAGCAATAAGAAACCAACATCACCCTGAATGCTTTTCTCCAATGGACTTTCGTTCAAAACAACCCCTCCCAACTTCCTCCTCCAGAAAATAATGTTATTCTCCTCTGTTTGGACTTAGCTATGGTTTTACTGTAACTTGCTTGTCCTGAATTGCAATTCTCTTACTCCTGAATAAACCCTCTTTTGCTGGTAAAATAACTGACAGTTTTACTTTTAAGATTAACTACTCTACTGACAAATAACGTTTTATATGATCGCATTTAAAATGTGTATGTGAGTATGGACATGTAGGTGTAGATCAATGAAAAAAAGTCTGAAGGGTAACAGATTTTCTCCAGGTGGTAAAATGAGAAATTGTTCATTCGAATTTGTGGTTATCCATATTCTCCGAATTTCTCTAAATGAATTTTATTACCTGTGTACATTTTCTAAATTATCAAAATTTTAAAACATTTGTCACAATGCAAATTGAATATGCTAGTGCTTATAACAGAAGATAAAATTATAGTTAATTTCAAGTACTTAACTCCTCTGAAACTGAATCTTCTCTGGGTAAATAAGTAGTTCAAATTCACCAGTACTACAAGGACAAGCTTTGGAGCCAGAGAGACATGTAGTCAAATTCCAAATGAGTGACCATGGACAAGTTTCCTCATTGAAAAATATGAACTTGTAATAGCACCTACCGTGATGGTCTAATAAAGGATTAGATCAATAAATATATATAAAGTTCTCACAGCACCGGCTTAACGCAGCCAGTGCTCAAGACTTTCTCAGATACTGTGAGCTCATATGCAAACTCTGTCAGGAGTTACATGAACACTCTGGTTAACCAAATTTTTAATCTGAATAACTCTGACCAGATGTTGCTGGAACATCATGTAAACCATTTAAAACAGCTTGTCACTGTCTTTTCACTTTCAATGTCCAGACTCTGAGACTCATATTGGGTCTGATTTTTTTCATTTCTTCTAGAACACATTCATAATAGTTAACCTTAAGCCATACCTCAGCTCTAAGCTGCATTAAAAATGTGTGTGTGTGTACATACATATACATACATAAATTTGTACACACATATACAAATATATACATATATAAAATTAAACTCAGGTAACATGTGTGCTATTCACTTTTATCAGGCTCTATAAGTCTAAAGAACATTTTAAAATTCCTAAAGTTTTGGGACGTCTGGGTTGCTCAGTCAGTTAAGTGTCTGCTTTTGGCTAAGGTCATGATCCCAGGGTCCGACTGAGCCCTGCATTTGGGTTCCTTGCTCAGTAGGGAGCCTGCTTCTCCCTCTACCTGACACTCCCCCTGCTTGTGCTCTGACAAATAAATAAAAATCATTTTTAAAATAAATCAATAAATAAATAAAATTCCTAAAGTTTCAAAACCAGTAAAGTTATAAATGAAGTGAAAAAAATTATCTAACTATATCATTACATAGAGAAAAATAAGCTATATTTACCTCTAATTGCTTTTGTGATGATAAAGGATGCGCCATGTTTTCGGTTGCCTCTAGACTGCAATGGGAAAAAAGAATATTACATTTGAGAATTTTCTAGTAATACTTATAGAGTATATAGTTACATTTCTTTGCTAATACGCAGTGCAGGGTACAAGGTACCAGTATTTAAGAACCACTATTTAGGAACAAAAGAAGTAGAAGCAGGACTGAAAACAGTGAGAGCAAAAGTAAGCACGGTAGAGTTACAAGCATTTGTCAGGACAAATTTTGCAGGGGAGGACAAGGATTAAAGGTGGAAACTCAAACACCAAATATCAAAACACCAGTCCAGAGACAGAAAAAGTCAAGGGCAAAGACCATATTGGTTGCCAGTACAGCAGTCTACTTGGGCGGGTCAGAAAGGCCTAAAATAATTTTTGCTTGCAGGAAAAGTGCTCATATGGATTAATAAACTCGTACCTGGAGGCATATTTGAGTAGGTGTTGTGTATCCACAGAGAAAATGCCACTAACACACACACTGATATACAACTGCTATATTAAATAGTTCCTAAGTACAGACTAAACACTAAGCTATATAGCAGGCACTACAAATAATAAGATGTACTAATGTGCTGTTAAGAGAGGAACGAGGACATACAGTAAGTGCAGACAGATACCGCTTGAAAGCACAGAAAAGGTATTTCATTCCACAAACATGAATTGATTATCCACTGGGCAATAATACACAATTTAGTCCTGGGGAGGGTTATAAAGATGAATCAGATGTAATCGCCATCTAAGAGCTTGACGTTGTAAGGTGAAATCAATAGAACCAAAACAAAAACAAAAACAAAAAAAAAGTGCTATGAGGTTTCAATGTAAGTTGAGGCTGAGCTTTTTAAAATCAATTTATAATGTTAAGCATTCTGAAATATCCTGAAATTAACCAGTGGATGCTAAGAAGTGAATACGCATCCTTTTTCGACCAATAGCAGCAGCAACAGCCTCCTAGCTACATACCCTATAATATTCACATTGTTCAAGACCAACAGAAACTAAGTAAATACTTGAAAAACAATAAGTGCAGCCTAAAAAAATACATTATTCAAGACAAGCAAAAACTGCAATGGGAAGAAGGTTAAAGAAAAACTATAAACTTTATAGATAGGAGAATGAGCAGTTTCTCCAGTAAAGAAACAGGAAAGATGTTGTAAAAAAGAATTCATATGTCAGGACTCCCTGATCTTTAATAAAAGTCCTTTTGAATCTTGTTGCATTCCCGGAGTCTAAAACGACAGGCACTCAGTAAGTATGCTGAATAAATGTGGATTCCTGGCTCCTACTGTTCACCTTGTGCTGGGAGGCCCTCTCTACAGATCCACTGAAAACCCTAAGGTCCAGTTAAGGTTATCAACCCCTTTAACCCCTTCTTCAGCAAGGAACCCAACCCCAGGTCAGCAGCTCCTCACTCTTTCCTGTCGTGGCATTTTGTTCGCACCACTATCACAGAGCAATTATACTAAGTGACAAAAACGGTTTATTGGAGGTCTCCCACCTAGACTGCAGACACTACAAAAGTTATTCACCTTTGTATGCCCACCGCCTTACACATGGCGGTGTACATTATCTGGGACATGGACGGACACACATGTACATTATCTGGGACATGGACGGACACACTAGCACATGAAATGCTTGTTTACTGAAATACACAGGAATGGGTGCAATGCAGCACCAAGGAGGAGTAAAGGTGTGATGCCACGCTCCGCGGCGGCCCTCCAGATGCCGAGGTGACTGTAGGATCCTGGAAAGTTCTCCTACTGCAGATAAGAATCAGCCCCGGTCAGCTCTTGCCTGGCCTCCCGGAAAGGACCACCGAGAATTCAGGCAGCAGGAGGAGCCTGAAGTTCAACATTGTGCCTCCCCTCCAAATACGGACAGTGGAACTGAGACCCGGAATGGGAAGGTTCGTCGTGCCCCAGCCCTCGAGGTTCTGCCCTGCCGACCGAATTCGGGAGTCCAGGAGGGATCTCAGGTACCTCTGGCTTTAGGGGACCCAGACCCCTGTTAGCCCGCGGTGCCGTTGCCAAGGCGACAGCACCAGCAGCAGAGCCCTGCTCCCCCTCCCACCCGGCTCCACTCCCTACGTGGCTCCAGCTACGTGGCACTGCCCGGATAGCGCCCGTGCCAAGCTGGCCGCAGCTCTGGAGGGGCCTAGTTCACCTGTACTTCTGTCTCCGAGGGCCACTCGGTGTTGACCAACAAGTCATAGAGAATCGTCTCCTCCTCGCCCTCCGCTGTGGCTGGATTCACAGCCAGCGCTGACTCGGAGGCCGCCATGTTCGCCCCGGAGCTGAGCAACCAGAGCAGGGCCACTACGGCGTCTGGCAAAGGACAAACTTCCTAGGCCGCTGTCGCTTTTGATTCACGAGAAGGAGGTGTGGTTAACTGGGAGTGGAAAGGAAACGCTGGATTAACCCTTTAAAGAGTAGGAAGTACAGTTACTGTTGCTTGTCTAGAGTAGGATTTAGGTCCTGGTCCTGGGGCGCCCCTTGTTTATTAATCTGCGTGAGATTAACAAATCTAAATACCTCCTATCCAGCCAGCTTCTATAAAACAAAAATGGTAAAAGTATCTAAGATGCTAGCATTCATTTGCGTATCCGTCGCCAAGTACATAAAGAGTTCCAACAGTGGTTTTTAAATAAACACCGAAATTTTTGCAACTCAATAGATTAAGCAAATGACAGGTGTTAGAGGAATGATGCTCAGAAAAGGCAACAAAGGTCCCAGAGTCAAGAGCAGCTTCCTGGAGGAGTGGAGATTTTCCTTGGTCATCAACATTAAGTAGAATTTGAATCAAGCCCAGAAGGTTTGGGGAGAGCATCTCAAGTAAGGGGAGATGGGGTGAGCAAAGACAGGCAGAAAAATACATACATTGAAAGAGCAGGCAGCGGAATGTAACCCAAGTGGGAAAAGGGTATGGAGGCAATGAACTTGAAATAATACATTGAGTACCTATTTGGAGAAAGCTAAAATGCCAGCCTCATTTGTTCATTTATTTAACAAGTGCCTCCACATGAAAAACTCTATACTTGTAAACAGAGTCTATCGTTAACCTAATGAATATACAGTGTACAAGAAATTAGCACTGTGTCACATTCAAAAGACACACAAATACTGAAGATTTCTTGCAGGAATTATATTGCATAATATCCAGTAAGATGCATTAGGCAATAATGCAATTAAAAGCCTCAGCTGGGAAGCCTAGGGATCCCATTTCTTTCAAAGTTAAATGACCTTAAAGCCGGCCCTATATCGCCAGTCCACTCCCCTCACTCTCTCACCTCACCCCTGCTCCTCACCCTGCCACCTTCAGCCACACTGACCTTGCTCTTTCTGAACATTATGTCTCCCCTCCATACTTCAGGGACTTTGCAAGGGTTTTTCCCTCTGTTTGGAAGGCTTTCTACCAGATATTTGTCTCTCCCTCATTTCCAAGTTTTTGTTCAAATGTCACCTTCTCTCCGGAAGCCTAGCCTGACTTCTTGTTTTTAAATTTGTAACCCCCTTCCCTGAACTCCAGATCTCCAGATCCCCCTTACCTTCTGTTTTTTTTCCATAACACTTATCACCCAAACTGCTATCTAATGTACATTTTGTTCTGTTTGTTGTCTGTCCCCATTCACTAAAATGTAGGCTCCACTCGGACAGAGTGTGCTACCATATACGTATCAATGTTAAATGGAAAAAAAAAAAAACTCAGCTTTTCACCTGTGTAGAGAAAATCCAGCTCTCCTCTATTACGTGTTTTTTTCCCTGTGAGCCTCCTACTCGCACCAAACGCTTCTGACCCTTCTGGTTACCAAATGTGTGGAGGTTTTTCCCCACACCATCAAGTAATTCTCAGACACCAGCAGAATGTCCCAAGAATTCAACACTCTCTTCCAGAGATAGCATCAGATTCCACAGGTTAAGGGCTCAGTCTCACAAGGCTGCCCCCCAACACACACACACACACACACCCCCGCTCCCAAACATACCCTTCAGAGGCCAGTGGAAAGCCCAGGTCCTTACAAGTACCACACGCTAACCAAGCATGCCACTGGATACTTTATCACCTGTGCGTCTGACCAACCAGCTATGGATCAGATTCCAAAGACCCCCCTTCTCAAGTTTGATTAATTTGCTAGAGCAGCTCACAGAACTCAGGAAAACACTTAGGTTTACCAGATTATTAAAGAACATGATAAAGGTACATTAACAGAAGATGAGCTACATGGGACGAGGTCTGGGAGGGTTCTGAGTGCAGGAACTTCTGGTCCTATGGAGCTGGGATGCATCACCCCCCTTGTGTGGTTGTATTCTCCAGCCTGGAAGCTCTCCAACCCCCGACTACTGAGATTTTTATACAGGCTTTCTCACTTAAGCATGATCAATGATTAATTTCATTTCCAGCTCCTCTCCTCCCTCTGGGGGATGGGGCTGAAAATGTCAAACTTCTAATCATTGCTTGGTCTTTCTGGTGACGAGCTGCCGTTAAGGAGTCATCTAGAAGCCCACTCAGAGTCATTCGTTAAAGCAAGACACTCCTAGTGCTCTTATCACCTAGGAGTTTACCAAGGTTTTAAGAGCCCTGTGTCAGAGACGGGGTCAAAGACAATTAGAACAAGAGATGCTCCTAGTATTACCACTTAAGGAATTACAAGGATGTTAGGAGGTCTGTGCCAGGAACCAGGGGAAATACTCATATTTTTCTATTATCTCACAAATGCCATTTACATCCCTGCTATATCCCCAGAATATATAACAGTCCCTGGCACAGAGCACAGGACAAAATATATATATTTTTTGAATAAATGAAAAACTTCCCCCAAAATCTTTTTTACACATTGTTTCCCCCAAAGTAATTCTCTTCAGAGCAGTGGTGTCTTTTTATCAGATTCTCAGTTGCGGACGCCAGATATTTGCACGCAGACGTTGCCCGCAGAACATGAAGAGGTAGGAATGCCAGTCGCTTGGAATACACTGTGAAGATGGCCCCTGGAGTGGCAGGGCCTTGGTCCTGCCCTCTCCCAGTCCTGCACACCAAGTTTCCTTGGCTCTCCCCTCCTCCCTGTCTCATCCAAGAATCTTGGGACAGAGATTGAGATTACTTTCTGCTTCATCCAGGCCCTTCACCACCTCCAGCCGATCAGCACACAAACAGCCAGAAGGTAACTGGCCAAGCTGACTCAGGTGTTTCCTTCTCAGCTGGTATGTGAAGGGGACAGGTGCAAACATATTGCCAGGAAAATGGTTCTCCTTTAGCATCATCACACTACGTTAATTGTTTTATCCTCACCGCAGCCCCACTTGCCACAGTGTATACAACAGAACAGGACACATAAGGCCATGCCTGACTGATCAATGGGAGCTTCTAGTCTAAAGAAACAAAGAGCACAGGCTGAAACTCCACACTATTTGACTGTATGTTTGATTTGGGGAAATTTCCGGAAGGAAAATTCTACTCCCAGAGATGCTCTGAGCAGATAGATAGGTTATGAAGCCCTCTTCCCCACTATTTAAAATCCCGAAGAGTTCCTGGAAAAAGAAGAAAGTGAGGTGACCACTGAAAGGAAAGAAAGTGGAAAGAATAAATATGTCCAGAGAAGAGCTCTGAATCTAGAGTGTCGGACACTGGGGTAGATGAGAAAGGCAGAGAAGATATCAAAGTGCATATCAAAGTTCAGCTGAGTCTCGGAATAAGGATGATTTAAGACAGATGTGGGGCTCAAGCCAAATTGCTAATTGATTCTTATTTTCATTAACTACATGATTAACTATCCAATCTGAGACATTTTGAGAATAAAAAGGGATGATTTTAATAATTCTCCTAGGAAAACAGGCATGAAACAGAACTATCCTGGGCAAACTGGATGATGGGCACATTAATCTAGAACAAGAGAGTGGTGACTGTATGAAGAGAGTGTGGGTATTTCATAAATACAGCAAGACTCCTTTCCTAATTCTCTTAGGGTGACTGATGGAGTGACAGCGACAATCCTTGCCTGCCCAGGCCATTAGCTTTCTGAGAACTGTTTTAATTGCTCTCCCTTCACCCCAGTTCTGAAATTCTAGTGCGGCTGCCAACCCCCAAACCCTGCCTGCTTGAACCAAATCTGCCCATTCAGAGAGCCCCATTCCCCTGACCTCAAGCTTTGGGTGGAGAATTCTTCCCTGGGATTGATTGATTTTTAAGATGAAAATGGAGGAAAAAGCATTGTTCCTTTTTGGATCGCAGGGTTTGAAGAACACGAATTGGGAGTTTTAGCAGCCCTCTCACTATATACGGAAACTTCTCTGCATGGAAAGAGAATGAAGTCAATGAGAATGAAAAAAACAGAAGAGATAAAGACTTCATTTGATACTAACAGGCCTGAGGCAAGTGACATATGCCTGCTACCATCTTCCTAGTTAGATGAACCAGTGCATTCACCTGAAGCTAATTTGAGTTGAATTTCAATGCATTCAAACCACTCTGTCTACATTTCTACCAACAGATTTTGCAAAGTCCCTCATTTAGAATCTGTATTTAGGGTATGGATCTCTGCAATGTTGTTTCTGACATATAGAATTAGTATTAATAACACATAAATGGTATTATTACATCAATATATTGATGGTATTCATGGCTTACAAAATTCTTTTGTCCTCACAGAAGGCTGAAGCTTGGAGCAATCCCAGATCACAACAGAGTCAAAATTCAAAATTCTTTTCCGCACATCATAGCATGTTACCAAGAATATACATGGAGCACTTAGATGGTTGAAAGTGGAAATGAACTGTTTTGGATGACAAGTACCAACATGTGGAATGGGAGTATCGTCAACCCGTTCTGTCAGGGGGAAATTAAGTATATTATATATTAGAGTTTCATTGCCACTTACTACCATGGTCCTCCAACCAACTTCTTAATTTAGCTGAGAGTCCAGGCCCGGTTTAAAGATAGTTTAAGTCATGAATCAGTTATTCTCAAAAGAAAAATTTGTTTTCCACATTACCAACACAAATAGTAACTCTGTGAGCTGCTTAAATAAGACTGAAATAAAAATTGAGACAATTCCAAAATAGGCGTTTTAAAGAGAAGTAATTTGATGTTTTTATAAGCCTTGGGTGAGGGGAAGGAAAAAGACAGAAAAAAATGTTTCATTTCTTCCTATCTTCGCATCATCATCATTACACCTCAAATGAACTAAAATATAATTCTCCTTCACTTTGCTGACAGCCATAGACATTTCTGCCTTAGCACCAAACAAAATTGACTTAACAGTATCTTACCTAAAGGAATCATTTTTTTTCCTACTAATTCTTCCATGTAGAGCTATCATTAACTGATAGGTTCATTTTGTAGGAGCTCTGTGTTTTAGCTTCTATCAGCTAAAAAGCCTATTAATCCAAAGCCATTAATGATTCAGCATTTAACCCTTTATGCTTCTGCATATTAAAGACTAAAGAGATTAATACATCATATGAAGTTGCTTCCATTTTTAGTTTGAAATTGCATAATAAAAGTGAATTTGGACTTTAAAAAAAGATTTTATTTATTTGAGAGAGAGAGAGAGACAGCACACATTGGGGGAGGGGAAAGGGAGAGGTAGACTCCCAGCTGAGCAGGGAGCCCAATCCCAGGAGGGGCTCAATCCCAGGACCCTGAGATCATGACCTGAGCCAAAGGCAAGAAGCTTAACTGAATGACCCACCCAGGCACCCTGAATTTGGGCATTTAAATGCTACCTGTTATAGGTGTCATACATTTGTACTTGATTAAATGGTAAATTAGCTCTCTATGAAAAGAATGGTAGTTACAACGATAAAATAATATTCAGAGCAACTTAAGACATTCTATTTCCTCCAGAAAGCCTGGAGAGGACCCCAGTCAATTCTATAAATATTCTAAGTCTGCCATAACATCTCTNTTAACTACATGATTAACTATCCAATCTGAGACATTTTGAGAATAAAAAGGGATGATTTTAATAATTCTCCTAGGAAAACAGGCATGAAACAGAACTATCCTGGGCAAACTGGATGATGGGCACATTAATCTAGAACAAGAGAGTGGTGACTGTATGAAGAGAGTGTGGGTATTTCATAAATACAGCAAGACTCCTTTCCTAATTCTCTTAGGGTGACTGATGGAGTGACAGCGACAATCCTTGCCTGCCCAGGCCATTAGCTTTCTGAGAACTGTTTTAATTGCTCTCCCTTCACCCCAGTTCTGAAATTCTAGTGCGGCTGCCAACCCCCAAACCCTGCCTGCTTGAACCAAATCTGCCCATTCAGAGAGCCCCATTCCCCTGACCTCAAGCTTTGGGTGGAGAATTCTTCCCTGGGATTGATTGATTTTTAAGATGAAAATGGAGGAAAAAGCATTGTTCCTTTTTGGATCGCAGGGTTTGAAGAACACGAATTGGGAGTTTTAGCAGCCCTCTCACTATATACGGAAACTTCTCTGCATGGAAAGAGAATGAAGTCAATGAGAATGAAAAAAACAGGAGATATAAAGACTTCATTTGATACTAACAGGCCTGAGGCAAGTGACATATGCCTGCTACCATCTTCCTAGTTAGATGAACCAGTGCATTCACCTGAAGCTAATTTGAGTTGAATTTCAATGCATTCAAACCACTCTGTCTACATTTCTACCAACAGATTTTGCAAAGTCCCTCATTTAGAATCTGTATTTAGGGTATGGATCTCTGCAATGTTGTTTCTGACATATAGAATTAGTATTAATAACACATAAATGGTATTATTACATCAATATATTGATGGTATTCATGNCATTGATGGTATTCATAGCTTACAAAATTCTTTTGTCCTCACAGAAGGCCGAAGCTTGGAGCAATCCCAGATCACAACAGAGTCAAAATTCAAAATTCTTTTCCGCACATCATAGCATGTTACCAAGAATATACATGGAGCACTTAGATGGTTGAAAGTGGAAATGAACTGTTTTGGATGACAAGTACCAACATGTGGAATGGGAGTATCGTCAACCCGTTCTGTCAGGGGGAAATTAAGTATATTATATATTAGAGTTTCATTGCCACTTACTACCATGGTCCTCCAACCAACTTCTTAATTTAGCTGAGAGTCCAGGCCCGGTTTAAAGATAGTTTAAGTCATGAATCAGTTATTCTCAAAAGAAAAATTTGTTTTCCACATTACCAACACAAATAGTAACTCTGTGAGCTGCTTAAATAAGACTGAAATAAAAATTGAGACAATTCCAAAATAGGCGTTTTAAAGAGAAGTAATTTGATGTTTTTATAAGCCTTGGGTGAGGGGAAGGAAAAAGACAGAAAAAAATGTTTCATTTCTTCCTATCTTCGCATCATCATCATTACACCTCAAATGAACTAAAATATAATTCTCCTTCACTTTGCTGACAGCCATAGACATTTCTGCCTTAGCACCAAACAAAATTGACTTAACAGTATCTTACCTAAAGGAATCATTTTTTTTCCTACTAATTCTTCCATGTAGAGCTATCATTAACTGATAGGTTCATTTTGTAGGAGCTCTGTGTTTTAGCTTCTATCAGCTAAAAAGCCTATTAATCCAAAGCCATTAATGATTCAGCATTTAACCCTTTATGCTTCTGCATATTAAAGACTAAAGAGATTAATACATCATATGAAGTTGCTTCCATTTTTAGTTTGAAATTGCATAATAAAAGTGAATTTGGACTTTAAAAAAAGATTTTATTTATTTGAGAGAGAGAGAGAGACAGCACACATTGGGGGAGGGGAAAGGGAGAGGTAGACTCCCAGCTGAGCAGGGAGCCCAATCCCAGGAGGGGCTCAATCCCAGGACCCTGAGATCATGACCTGAGCCAAAGGCAAGAAGCTTAACTGAATGACCCACCCAGGCACCCTGAATTTGGGCATTTAAATGCTACCTGTTATAGGTGTCATACATTTGTACTTGATTAAATGGTAAATTAGCTCTCTATGAAAAGAATGGTAGTTACAACGATAAAATAATATTCAGAGCAACTTAAGACATTCTATTTCCTCCAGAAAGCCTGGAGAGGACCCCAGTCAATTCTATAAATATTCTAAGTCTGCCATAACATCTCTTGGCAGCCAAATAGACATCATAAAGTTCGTGCATGGTACTAGCTAAGAAAAAACCTCCAGCCCCTTACTTAAAGCTCCTTTCCTCTAATTTGATGCACGATTCATACAAGCCATTTTCCCCCCAGTTTCCTCACTCACAAATCATATGGAACAACCAGCTGGGGAATAGGCCTTACCAGGGGCACCCACAGCATAAGCAGCAAGCGTGAGAGGCAAGCGAATGAACTGGCAAAAAAAAAATAAAAAAAAAATAAAAAAATAAAAAAGAAAATTGAGTGTATTTAATTTAGATAAATTAATTTACCTGGGTAAATTAGTTACTATTGACTTACTGGTAAGACTAGCTATTTTGTTTCATTTGGTTTAAAAACAAAGGTAGATGCTCTGTAATATACTTGAAAGCATCAAAAAATAAGATGAATTAATGGGGGGATTGAGGATGCATAAATGGAAAGATGTGATAAAACGAGTAGAAAATATTATCCATAGAATCTCAGTGGTGGGCGCAGGAGTGCTCAGTGGAAAATTCTTTCAGCTGTGCTATCCACAAACACTTTTATAAGAAAAGATTGAGAAACAGGTAAATCCACAATTTTACACAGTGCAAACAAGGTATATGGGGAAAGGGAGTCTAATAAATAGTGTGATAAAGTCCTTACTGATCTGGGAGCAGGGTTTGTTACTAAATAACTCCAGATTTTGATGGGAAAACATACTGTTATGTATTTCCTTAAAAAGAAAGAAAAACAACATATGTCTTCCAAACCAGAGAATGGAATGGAATAAAGGAAATTTTTAAACTATCGATTTGAGGCAGAATAAATACGCAAATATAGACCAGGGTAAAGAGAAAATCCTCCCATTGGAGTAGGGTGGTACAATAATCATGAAGCTAACACCACTCACACATGCACACACACACACACACACACACACACACACACACACACACACGAGTCCACACAGATGCCAAGCACACACGATATACTCCCTGCCCATCTCACCTTGGCTTATGAAGAGTAATTTCAGAAGTTTGGGATATGATTTCCTCCCTGCTTCTTTCATTTGTTTTANGGGTAAAGAGAAAATCCTCCCACTGGAGTAGGGTGGTACAATAATCATGAATCTAACACCACTCACACATGCACACACACACACACACACACACGAGTCCACACAGATGCCAAGCACACACGATATACTCCCTGCCCATCTCACCTTGGCTTATGAAGAGTAATTTCAGAAGTTTGGGATATGATTTCCTCCCTGCTTCTTTCATTTGTTTTAATCACTTATGGGAAATTCTCAGTCATTACATCTTCGAAAACTGCCTGTGCACCACTGTCCTCAGAGCCAGGAAGGACATCATAGTCCCTTTATCACAGCCGCCCTCCCACGCCCTGTATCTCTTTGTGTTTCTGCTCTGTATTCAGTATAATTTCGTCAGCTCTCTCTTCCAGTTCACTCTAGTTCACTTTTCAGGTTAATCTATGTGTAATCTTGCCATCGGGTTTTTAATATCAAATACAGGTATTTCATTTCTGGAAGTCCTTTTCTTTTTTTAATCTTTTTTTATTATATTATATTAGTCACCATACAGTACATCCCCGGTTTCCGATGTAATGTTCGATGATTCATTAGTTGCGTATAACACCCAGTGCACTATGCAATACGTGCCCTCCTTACTACCCATCACCAGTCTATCCCATTCNTCTCTTCCAGTTCACTCTAGTTCACTTTTCAGGTTAATCTATGTGTAATCTTGCCATCGGGTTTTTAATATCAAATACAGGTATTTCATTTCTGGAAGTCCTTTTCTTTTTTTAATCTTTTTTTATTATATTATATTAGTCACCATACAGTACATCCCCGGTTTCCGATGTAATGTTCGATGATTCATTAGTTGCGTATAACACCCAGTGCAC
>NC_048221.1:133032679-133039224 GCF_002007445.2 Ailuropoda melanoleuca | reverse complement strand
TTAGTTTGTTACTCCTTATGTTCCCATTCCTACTTTTAGAAATACATCAAACGTAATTTGTATTTTCTACCTGATATTGCTAATACCTAAAGTCTTTAAGTGCTTTTTAAAAATTTCCTGCTGACTCTTGCTCATGGTGACTTGCTTCTTTATGCACTGTGTTTGGGGGCGGGGAGCTTGGGGTATGCATGTGATTATGAACTGGAGTCTGTTCTGGAAGCAGCTTCAGAGGCACCATCCCCTGGGAAGACTTGCTTTCACTTTTGCAAGACACCCGTGAGACTTGGATCCCCTTTAAATTAAGACTCTAAATTATTTCAGATGTTCCAAATACTGTAAATTCAGGCAGGCCGTGGCCACAAATTCTCAAAGGAGACTTTTATAGCCACTCAGATTCCAGACTGAGCAGAACAAGTTTAATTGCTGCCTGGCTCTGTTTTAGGAGATTCTATGTTAATAGTGTTGATCATCATGGATCCTAATTTTTTGTATGTTGGTCAGTGCTCCAACTCCNATCAGTGCTTCAACTCCCCTCCTCTCCCCTCCCAAGTCTGAGGCCTTGACCCCAGCCTTTCCATCCCATCGCAACTCCATCACCTGCCCTGAAATGGAAACTCATCCCTGAGGCGGCTGGTGACTTTACTTCTTCTTCTGTGGATTCTCCTGGCTTTTGCCAGGACTTGAGGGTTCTTTTACTTCCTGACCAACTCATCCATTTACTTTAAAAGTTGTGTTTCTGCTTTTACATTCTAGCTAGCACTTTCGGTGTTTGTAGGAGTCTTTTAGGAAGTCTTGTCCGACAAATCATCTGAAATGAAAGTCTCTGAACCTCACAGAAGGAAACACAATGGGGGAAGCCATTCTCCCCAGATTTGCCACAAACAGCCATGCAGCTCAGAAGCACAGACCACAGACGGCAGNTGAAAGTCTCTGAACCTCACAGAAGGAAACACAGTGGGGGAAGCCATTCTCCCCAGATTTGCCACAAACAGCCATGCAGCTCAGAAGCACAGACCACAGACGGCAGCTCAACAGTGGCTCCAAAGGGAGGCAAGTGACAGCACCCAAAAGAAATGGACTTGTTTGCCAACATGTAGAAGCCACCTCTGGGGCCCCCCAGAAATATTTGGGAGGGGAGTTTACAAATGGCTAAGGCTCCTGTGTCACCAACTAGGAGCAAGACCAGTGAAATTACAATGTTTCATGTTACGATGATGACTACCATTCCTGTCCACAGACTGGGGACACCTAGGGAGTCTCAAATAACACCAATAATTCAAGAATTCAAGGCAACTACAGAACCAAAATACTGTAATTTTTTGTGGACAGGAACAATGGCTTTTTAATCTCCATAAACCCAGCTTGAAGGTTGTCCCTGAATACATTTTTCTTGACTGCATGAATTATTCATGGTTATGTTCCCACTGTTATAGATTAACCCTTTTTGCTTAAAAGGGAAATTGCAACTTTTAAAAGTCATTTATTTNTGCTTAAAAGGGAAATTGCAACTTTTAAAAGTCATTTATTTTCTCCAATAAAATAGTAATTTTCTCAAGGAAAATTTCTCTGAATAGATAGTCCATTTATGAGTTACGTTTTTCCCCCTACATTTGCATTGAAATTATGGTCAAATCCAGTTTATCCTTGAGTTTCTGCTAATGGAAACCTACAATGGGAATATTAACCAACAGAACAAGGACTCAATGAAGCTGAAGAGGAATTAATAACGTGTTTGGTAGAGCAAAGTACTAACTTTTTAGAAGCTATTACATAGGACCAGACACTCTCTACAAAGCTAAATTAAACACCAAGGATTAAGAACCATTTGAGGTAGAATTATTAAATGTCTTCCAATTTTAATGATGTTACCTCTTCAGTGGAATTTCATGCAGTGAACTGTTTCCTGGTGAAGTCCTTACCATTTTAGGTTTCTCTTTAGATAAAAATGTATACTCAGTGTTAAACTCTCAAAGTTTTTTAAGTTTAAATTGTTATATTCTGATACAGACATGAAATTAATGATTTCAAAAGAAGATTTCCAACCTAGTTAAGTCCTAAAGGAATTAACCAAAAGAAAAATTAAAGGTATTTAAGAGGAGACACAAATCTTTACCGAAATTAGGTCACCGAGGAAGAAAACAGTACATTTAAGTCAAATATGCTGATATGCTAGGAATTGCTCTGGAATTGACATTGAAGCAAAGAGATAAAACTCAATAGTTTTGCAGTGAATGCACATTGATAGAATGGCATCTCTTCTATCCCAGTGGATCTTGACTTGTACAAATCTTCTAGTTCCTTCTCTGCCTCTGGCATAGACTATAGGTTCTAAAAAACTTCCTTTTGAATCACAGCTGTTACTGACCAGTGCTACTATTGCTTTGCACAAATTACTTAATCTATCTGTGCCTTTGTTTCCTAACTAAAGTAGGAAGACCTAAAGTAAGGCATTGTTCTGACAAAGATTCTCTCCTTGACCAGACTCTAGATGTTCTCCTCCGAGTCGCATACTCTTCTGACTGAGCCAACCAGGTGCCTCCTCTGAGTCTTCTTCTTGGTCTATTAAAACATGTAGGTTCTCAGCATAAATGATTTTGTCCACCCCTTTCCCGGACCATTAGAAGGCTTAAACACTAAAAAAAAGTTTCTAAAGCTCAAAATACATCCCGAGGATGGTCCTAGTGTTTCCCCTCCCACCAAGTGCCTGTTTGAAAAAGCTAGAACTCTTTGCTCTAGCCAACATCCGACATAGGCCCTGGCCACCCTTTCTCATTCCCTAAAATCAGTTTACAATTGTGAATCCTTCCTCGGTCCGTTTGAGATGTATATGTATCTCCTGCAACTCAGGAGTGTCTTTCTCCAGGACCTGAAGCTCTGCTTTGAAATGTGATCCTCAGGAAGGACAAGGCCTCTGTCTCGGAAGTCTCTGTGTGAAGAGAGAATCCTAACTTACATGATTGCCAGCTAACTGACACAGATCACCTAATATGCATTTACATTGACCAACCCTTTGTAAGTTTTCACTTCCCTGACTTTGCTCAACCTTCCACCAGTTCCCTCCCTTATTCTGATTTTCCTTTTAAAATATTCAGCCAAGTCTGTATAAATCAAAGCTTAGTCTAGTTCATTCTGGACCTTCTTCTCTAATGCAACAATATGTTACTGATTAAACCTGTTCTTACCACTTTAACAAGTGTCTGGCTTGTTTTATCTTTGACAATTCAAGAAGTGAGAAGAAAAAAAATTTTTTTAAATAGAATAAAATATAAAATAAAATAATATAGTAGACATCTAAGAATAAAGCTGTAAACTCAACATGACCAAGTAGATAAGCTCTAAAAAAATCAATTCTAAGATCATCTTTCTACCTATGTGGTCCAGGGATGCCCACATACATCAAAACATATTTAAATGCACATTCCTGGACTCCATTTCACATGGGAGCAATCAAAATTCCTGATGGTGAGATTGAGGAATCTGCAGTTGAAAGAACTCCCCAGAGTAATTCTGATCTACTCAAGTTTAAAGATCAGTGGCCTAATCGAGTAAGTATAAATGTGCAGGTGAAAAATTTCTTCTAAACAAGCAGTTAGGGCATAGTATATATTCTGTTGGCCTTAGCACTTATTAGGTAAGATTTCTCAAATAAAAATTGGGGGTGGAGGGGGAGGTGGGAAAGGAGCAGGTATGGAATTCTGCCCATTTTCCATCAGAACTTATATAAATAGGAAAGAAGTAGACCAAAGGTCCTCAAGTCTTCTAGTCCTTCCATGGGGGTACATAGTCCCTTGAATGAATGCATGAAGCTTATATGTCCCCTGTTTTTGAATCTGCATTGAATCTGTGCATGATTTCTCTTACATCTGAGCCTAGACTTTAAGGCTTAGCAGCTTCTGTTTTCTCCCTCTTAGATTCCTGAGCTGTCAAGAAGGCTGGGCGACACTACTGGAGAGAGAATCCTGATGGAGAGGCTCCAAAGAGAGGCAATTGGCAGCATCCAAAAGGAATAGACTTGTTTGCCAACCTGCTGCCCCACCTTTAATCTTTTTTCTCAATTGATGCTAACACCATTCACCCAGTTATCCCCACTAGAAACTTGGGAGTAGTACCAACGCCTTTCTTCTACTCTCGTTTACCCCACTTCTCTACCCGCCACCCTGCCCCCAGTCAAATCCAACGCTGACAGTTTAATGATATGGCTCTTACCTTTCCCTTCCTGTCTGACATTCTTTCATTGTCCTGGTTCAAGTTTCAGTTACTTCTTATATGTGCTACTGGATAACCTGTTAGTGGTGCCTCTACAAATACATTCTTCATAAGACCACCAGAAAGAGTTATATAAAATGAAAATCTGATCATGTCACTGCCTTGCTTGCTTTAAATCTGCTTTACCCACAACAGTGGTTCTCAAACTGTAGTCCCCAGACCAGCGGCGTCAGCATCAGCATTAGTATCACCTGGAAACTTGTGAGAAATGCAAATGAGAGGTCTACTAACCCCAGACCTACAGAATCAGAAATTCTGGGGAGGAAGGCCCCACGTCTGCATTTTGGCAAGCCCTCCGGGTGATTCTGATGCACACTGAGGGTTGGAAACCACTGACTTACCAGATTAAACCAATCTTCTTCATCTGACAGACATAGTCCTCCCTGATCTAGTCCAAATCCAAATGCTGTAGCCTTATTTGTATCCATGTGATGATTTGAACTTGACATCTAAAGAATGGAGAAATAGTTGTTACGTTCAGGTGTAGGAGCTCATCTCCAAATATGCCCACCAACAATTCCAGCCTCCTTTTACCCATGCCCTTGTGTAGCTCCCTCCACAGGGAAGAGGGCTTGTTCATGTAACTAGTAAGATATTATGGCAATGATGGCATGAAATACAGGGCAGGGAAATATGGAATGGGTAGTAGAAGAAGGTGGCTGTAAATAATAGCTATGACTCTGTGACCAATTTCAGAAATGTGACTTCAATTGTCACGAGTATTTCTTCCCTATTACGTTATGAATATGTATGTTACATATACATGCTAAGCAAATATCTTTTCCTTTCCTCTATTATCCTTTTATCATGTAACATAAGATATATTTATTTTATATCCTAGTATTTAAGTATTGTTAACTTAACGTCATGGTATTCAAATTACAAAACACCAAGAAGAGTGCAAGGACTTTGCATCCTCATCTGGGGAAAGGGTTTGTGAGTTTTCAGTTGGACACAGGATAGTTGTATCATGTTAGCTTGGAATGTTACCTTGCCGTTGTCTTTGTTTGGAGATTAAGTGTAGTTTAAGAAGATACATGTGGGGGCCAAGTTGACAAGGGGCGGATCTGCAGTGCTTAACTGTATGCGTCACCTTGTCTGGGTTAAGTTGGGCCTCATTCAATCATTGGAAGGCCTTGACAGAACACAAGGCTGACCTTCCCCAAGGAAGAGGAAATTTTGCCAGCAGACAGCCTTCAGACCTGAACTGCATTATCAGCAATTTCTGATTCTCCTGTCTGATAACCCATCGTGTAGATTTTGAACTTAACAGCCTCTATAATTGCATGGGCTAATTTCTTAAGTCTCTTTCTTTATATATACACACATCTTTTTGGTTCTGTCCTCTGAAGAACTCTGACTAATACATGGCCACACAAATTTATACCCTGACCCGCATGGTTTTCTTGTAATGAAATGTTGCCACTCACATGTCAAGTGGTAGTATCTAGAATCCCCTTGAACCTGGACAGAGCTTTGTAAATACCTCAATGAATAGAGTATGGAGGAAGGGGATACTGCCTGACTTCAGAAGCTTGATCATTAAAGAATACCTGGTCTTTGGGATGCTGCCTTTGGAATATAACCATTATGTTGTGAGGGAGTCCAAGTCGCATGGAGAGGCCACAGCTGGCCGACAGCTCCAGCCAGGGTGTCAATGACACGAGAGCCTCATTTATGTTATGTGAGTGAAGGAACCTTCAAATGATTCCAACACCTAGTCTTCGAGTCTGTCAGTTGAAGCAATAGGTATAGCTCTGCACAGGTTCCTCACCCACAAAATATATGAGCACAATAAATGGATATTTTATGCCACTATGTTTGGGGGTAATTTGTTATGCATCCAAAGTACCTGGAACATCACTATTCAGAGCTATACTTAAAGCAGCCTCCATGAATTCCCAGTCTTATTATTGTAGTATCATAGGAACCTATGACCAGGTAGTATAAACTTCCATATTCACAATTATTTTCTCCAGGCATTTTGAAGAATTCTTGGCCATCTTTCTTATTGCCCCTGCTTTTTTTTTTTTTTTAACATAACACATTGTCTTATTTCAGCCAGCTTTAAATAAAAATCACACACCTTGTTAACAAGAAAACCTGTGATCAGTCTCACGGACAGCAAGGAGGTGCAGGGAAGCAAGGACACTGGCAGGGAGGCTGAGAAAGCAAGCCTGAAGCCTGTGTGCAGATGCAAAATGGCTCTCTTCTGTGGGTAATGGAACTCAGGGGTCCTGGCAGATTCTGGGCAGCTGGATTCTGAACATTTTTCTGGC
>NC_048221.1:132664419-132729656 GCF_002007445.2 Ailuropoda melanoleuca | reverse complement strand
CCCCCCGGAGCCCTCCGGAAAAAATATTTTAATGCCAAACAATTGCAGCGCCCGCAGGGTGGGTGCTGCATTGCACCGCTCGGCGCGCAGCTGGTTCGCAGAGTGCACCGGGTGCAAGCCCGGGGGTCTAAAAGCGAGGGAGGAGCACACCCCGGGCTTTCCCAGCTTTGCAGCCTCCTCTCTGCAAAGAAGAAAAGCAAGTGGCTTTTGGCGCGAAAGCCTTGGCGCCTCCCCTGATTTTTATGGAAATCAAGAGGGCGGGGTAAAGCCGCTTTCCTCTGCCTTTCTCCCTCCCCCTTGTCTGTGCCGCAGCCCCCTTCTCTCCCCGCCCCCCGGGTGTGTCAGATTTTTCAGTTAATAATATCCCCCGAGCTTCAAAGCGCAGCCAGTGACAGTCATCTGTCTGGACGCGCTGGGTGGATGCGGGGGGCTCCTGGGAACTGGGTTGGAGCCGAGCTAGCGCTAGCCAGGCGCAAGCGCGCACAGACTGCAGCCACCCGAAGACCACCACCCCCGGGCCACCCGGAGACCCCCGCGCAGAATCGCCTCTGGATCCCCCGCAGTCCGCGGGAGGTAAGGAGCGGGGGTTGCAAACTGCCCCGCGCCCCCCGGGCGGCGAGCGCGGCGGGAAGGCAAGCCCTGGACGGGATCGCGGCTCGCGCACAGGGCGCTCGAATATCCTCGGGGGACTGTTTTTGCTTCCGAAACAAAACCATCTCGGGGTTTTCCCTGGAAAGCCAGTTCCAGCCCCGAAGGCACCCGGGGTGGAAGAGACCCGCCCTAATCCTTTTTACAGCCTTTGCCAGGGGGGTGTAATGGCTTCATCGAGAAGAAATTCGCCCTTCTCTAGAACATTTATCAGTGTTCGAGCTGACGGGGAGCCGGTGCGTCCCCACCCCGACGCTGGGGTTCTCCAAAGGGTGCCCCTGGAGGAAGAAGAGGGGGGTTAGACAGGGCGAGGCCGCCGCGGTGGTAATATGGGTCACGACTGCTCCAGCCCGGAGGAGACGCGGCTCTCCTGGCGACCCTGCACCATTCCTGGGAACTGGGGTTCAGGCGCTCCCCTCTCCCAGGAAGACGACGTTGTTGGGGTTTTGGAAGAGTGGGGGTGGGGTTAGAGAGGTTCAAAATAAGCTATTGGCAGGACTCTCCCTGCAGCAGAGGGATTGCTGAGGGGCGTCTGCTCTCATTTGGGGGGGGGGGTTGTGGGTTTGGGTGCCTGACGTTGGTCTCGGTCTGGAGAAAGGCGTTTTCCATTTGCAAAGTTTCCTAAATCCCCCGCTATCTTTTGCACTCCCGAGGTTGCAATTTTACAAAGGAGGGATTGAGGGTAGTCCAGATCTTGCGCCCAGTAGCTGGGTTGGAGCCCTGGGCTTCCTTTGAGCAGCTGGACCTACGTGGTGCAACTGGGTTGTCGGGGAGCTGGAGAGAGCTAGGATTCTGCAGCCTGGAGCAGCCCCCTCCCCCAGGCACTGCCGAGTGTGAATGAAATGGCAGTTTCCAAAGTTGCAGAGCCACGCCACCACCCCCCGCATCTGCATGCCCCCTCCCACCCCCTGTCGTAGACAGCTTGTACACAAAAGGAGGGAGGGAGAAAGCGAGAGCCAGAACTTCCTCCACCTTCGGGAGCACCAGGCGGAGTGGTGGGGGGCTCGTAGGGGAGACGGAGGAGCCGGGTGAGAGGGGGCGCCCACTGCCCGCCCCCTATTCGGCTCCGCTTGCCAACCCTCTCCCGGTGTGTCTGTCGGTTGCAGTGTCGGAGATTGGCGCGGGCCCCCGCCCTCCGCGCCCCCCACGGGAAGGAAGCACCCCCCTAACTAAAAAGAGCGGAGCGGAAAGAAGCTCTCATTCGCCGGCCAGGAGGCGAGCCGATGCCGAGCTGCACCGCGTCCACCATGCCGGGGATGATCTGCAAGAACCCAGACCTTGAGTTTGACTCTCTGCAGCCCTGCTTCTATCCGGACGAAGATGACTTCTACTTCGGCGGCCCCGACTCGACCCCCCCGGGGGAGGACATCTGGAAGAAGTTCGAGCTGCTGCCCACGCCCCCGCTGTCGCCCAGCCGTGCCTTCCCGGAGCACAGCCCCGAGCCCCCGAACTGGGCCACCGAGATGCTGCTGCCCGAGGCCGACCTGTGGGGCAATCCGGCCGAGGAGGACGCGTTCGGCCTGGGGGGCCTGGGCGGCCTCACCCCCAACCCGGTCATCCTCCAGGACTGCATGTGGAGCGGCTTCTCGGCCCGCGAGAAGCTGGAGCGCGCCGTGAGCGAGAAGCTGCAGCACGGCCGCGGGCCGCCGGCCGCCGGGCCCGCCGCCCCGGCCCCGGGAGCGGGCGCCACCAGCCCCCCCGCGCCCCGGCGGCCGCCCGGCCAGCGGCGGTGACCACAAGGCTCTCAGCACCTCCGGAGAGGACACCCTGAGCGACTCAGGTAAAGACCGTGCCAGAGGCCGGCTGCCTCCGGGGGCACTGGAGCGGGAGTCGCGCTCCCTTTGTTACTCTTCGTGGCTTTGGGGGCATATTTTAGAGGTAGTGCTGGTGGCAGAGGGCCAGCTTCCTCCAAGCCGAGCCCCGGGATGATGAGGAGAGGGGGAGTGGAAGCAGCCAGGAGGGTGTTCCCCAAAGTCTCATCCTCGCTGAAGTTCCTTCCACCCTGCCCGGGAGCCCCACTCGATCACTGGCCCTCACCCGTCCCCCACCTCTCGGTTGCGGCCAGTCTAGGGGTAAATTCAGGAAAAGTTGGGTGGCGAAAGCTGGGTGGGAGTGTAGAGGTGCGCTGGGTGCGTTTTCGGGGCAGAAACCTGTTAGCACGAAGGTGAAGAGGGACTGCCTCCCGGGTCAGGGGAGGGCAGGCGCCGGGAGAAGACACAAAGGCGGTGTAAAATCCTATGTAGGGCGCAGGAAGGTAGAGGGAGGTTGCACAGATGGCTAGTACCGCTTTTATTTATTTATTTTTTTCAAGCCTGGGTAGTCTTCCCCGCCCTAGGTGGGTGGTGGGCCATTTGCTCCTGGTCCGTGGCCAGCAGGCGGCGATATGCTGGCCAGCGGGCCCGCGGAGAATCGGAAAGGCAGGGGGTGGCGGGGGCACCCCTCCCGACCGCCCTCCATTCAGCAGCTGGTGGCAAGGGCAGCAGCGGTTGTGTACATTCTCAAGGGGCTGCCTCTTTACAGGGTGCGCTGCGAACTGGGTTCCGTTTAGTCTCCGGCGAGAATTCTGAGACTAAAGTCAGCTCGGAGTTGTGACCCAGTGCCCTTCAAGGTGAGGAGGGCCGGCACTTAGGCTCTCCAGGAATGTACACACGCGGGGGAAGGCACCCATTGATTGCTTCTATTGTGTGCCTATGTCTGCCTTAGACTGTAGGGTTGGGTTCAAACCCAGACTTTGCCTGGGACCCTGGAGGTAAAGAACTCTGTCCAAACACTTGAATAGCCCTTGTCCTGGCGGCGGGGAGCTGGGGCCCCATTGGATCTTGAAAACCAGGGCTCTCAGAATGCAGGTGGATAAAAAGCCTATATTTCCTTGAGGGCCGAGGATGTATCCCTCTAAGGCTCCTGGAAGGAAACTTGGTGATAAGCCTCCAGTTTGAATTGGGTCTGTCCCTTTAATGTCTGTGCCTTGACAGCTCTCAGTGAGGAAGCACTTCCTTCCAACAGCTGTCTTCTTGGCAGAAAACCAAAACATTGGCTTAAAGGGACCCACAGACTGGAACAGCCTCACATTTCGGCTTTAGAACAAATCCCACAATTGTTCAGCTTTCCGGCCCCCTTCAGATCAAGCAGAAGATGTGTTTTGATTTTCATGCTTGCATTTTAAACAATAATTTTCTATCTCAGCGAGGTAGTAAAGGAGGAGAGAGGGGGAAATGCAGACACGACGCTACATGTTTTTGTGTTGCTGTTATTGCCGGAGACTTTGGGAAGAGGTGCCCCCACTTTGGGGTTGAGAGTTCCTGTGGATTCCGACTTTGTAGTTTGGATTTGGTCTTTACTGGATGAACACCTGCTTACTATACCTAACTCAGGTTTAGGGCAGGCAGGTTCTTTTTCTGCCTTGGTTCATTAAATTGCCCTTTAAGCATAAGGACTGAAAATCAAACTCAGCTATGTGTCAGTTGCTAGACGAGAGGCTCCTGAAATGGGGATCCTCATTTCTGAAGTGTGGAGCGAGAAATATGAGCGAGTCTTTGGGAAACACTGATGATAAAAGCTTATTACCATTTGCTGGCATCTGTCTGCTAGGCCCGGTTCCCTGTGTATTCCCTGTCCAACTCAAGAACCCTGTGGTATCCCCCCTGAAACTGAGACTTCAAAAGTTTAACTTGCCCAGGGTCCCCCAACTCGTGTACGATGGAGTCAGATTCTGCCCAACCCCAGAGCCCGAGTTTGTCTTTTTGCCACCTGTATTTTGCTGAAGTCAGAGTGGAGGCAGAAGGGTGGAGGAGTGTGGGCAAGGTGGCATTTCCAGATGTATTTAATTTCGGTAGGATCCTGTTCTCGTCTGTGTGGGTGGATCCCCCTTGCAAGCTATGGGCCAGCACCTGCCGGAAGAGACCGAGTGTAGAGATGGGTAGTCCCTGTGTGTCTCACCAAGCGAATGACTCCTGTCTTGTTCTTAGATGATGAGGATGACGAAGAGGAAGACGAGGAGGAGGAGATCGACGTGGTGACCGTGGAGAAGCGGCGGTCCTCCTCCCACAGCAAGGCCGTCACCACCTTCACCATCACCGTGCGCCCCAAGAACGCAGCCCTGGGCCCGGGGAGGGCGCAGTCGGGAGAGCTCATCCTCAAGCGCTGTGTCCCCATCCACCAGCAGCACAACTACGCCGCCCCGTCTCCCTACGTGGAGAGCGAGGATGTGCCGCCCCAGAAGAAGATCAAGAGCGAAGCCTCCCCCCGCCCCCTCAAGAGCGTCATCCCCCCGAAGGCGAAGAGCTTGAGTCCCCGCAACTCTGACTCGGAGGACAGCGAGCGCCGCCGGAACCACAACATTCTGGAGCGCCAGCGCCGGAACGACCTGCGCTCGAGCTTCCTCACGCTCAGGGACCACGTGCCAGAGCTGGTGAAGAACGAGAAGGCCGCCAAGGTGGTCATTTTGAAAAAGGCCACCGAGTACGTCCACTCCCTTCAGGCCGAGGAGCATCAGCTGTTGTTGGAGAAGGAGAAGTTGCAGGCCAGGCAGCAGCAGTTGCTAAAGAAGATCGAACACGCGCGGACTTGCTAAACGTTTCTCGAAACTGGACAGTCACTCTGCCACTTTGCACATTTTGATTTTTTTTTTTTTTTAACAAACATTGTGTTGACATTAAGAATGTTGGTTTACTTTCAAATCGGTCACCCGTCGAGTTTGGATCCGGGTGGGGAGCAGGACCCGTGGGGGTTTCTGCCAGGACCTCGGCAGAGGGCCTGCGTGATGGGATGCTGGGTGGCCCTTGCGGTGTCCTCCGTGTCCCCTCCGAGACCGCGGTCGAAGTTCGTGACAGTTGGGAGCCTCTGGGCTGTTGAAGTCACCTTGTTTGTTCCGAGTTTCCAAACAACAGAAAGTCATTCCTTCTTTTTAAAATGGTGCTTAAGTTCCAGCAGATGTCACAGAAGGGGTTTGCCATTTGATACCCCTGGGGAACATTTCTGTAAATACCATGGACACACCCGCCTTTTGTATACGTCCTGGGTAATGAGAGGTGGCTTTTGCGGCCAGTATTAGACCGGAAGTTCATACCTAAGTACTGTAATACCTCAATGTTTGAGGAGCATGTTTTGTATACAAATATATTGTTAATCTCTGTTATGTACTGTACTAATTCTTACACTGCCTGTATACTTTAGTATGATGCGGATACATAACTAAATTTGATACTTATATTTTCGTATGAAAATGAGTTGTGAAAGTTTTGAGTAGATATTACTTTATCACTTTTTGAACTAAGAAACTTTTGTAAAGAAATTTACTATATATATATGCCTTTTTCCTAGCCTGTTTCTTCCTGTTAATGTATTTGTTCATGTTTGGTGCATAGAACTGGGTAAATGCAAAGTTCTGTGTTTAATTTCTTCAAAATGTATATATTTAGTGCTGCATCTTATAGCACTTTGAAATACCTCATGTTTATGAAAATAAATAGCAATTAAATGATGCAGCTTTTTTTTTTCCTTAATAACACTAGTTTAACTCTAAGCACTCTATCCCTTAAGTGTAAATAGTACATACCTTGTGGAGGGAACTTGGGCTCCCTAGGCAGCCCTTTTATGTCTCTGCAGCCCTGGCTGGAGAGGGGCCACTCTACTCTCCCCACTTGGCGTGGAGAGAACGGAGTTTGGGAAGGTGAAGGTATTTCTTCCAGATTACACAGAATGGAGACATTTGTGACTGTGTGTCTTAACAGCTAGCATTCAGTGATTTACAAAGCACTTTCATGTATGTTGGCCATTTGGCATAAAACTCAGCAGTCTCGGTCAACCCTAAATTTAGAGTGAGTGTGATCAAGGCAGGGTTATGAAACCTGGCTATATTGGTAATATTTGTTCCATTGACAGGTAGCTTTAGAAGCTCGTGTAGATTGTCTCCAAGAATATTCTTCAGAATGCACTAGGACTTCCAAGTTCTGCATCAGGCACTGTAGCAGAATGAAAAGATGTTGGTCCCCCCCCGGAGGAGCGCTCAACCTGGGGCCCAGAGGGACCTCATGAAGCAACAGGTGTATGGCTCGAATCAAGGGCCATGTACCTTCAGGAGAGACACCGGGATGCTTGTAGCTCTGCAGACTTCACACAGGTATTTGCCCTGTGGTAGCAGGATTAACCTTGGCGGGCTCTGGAGGACGGCCAGGCTCAGCGGAATGGAGGGAGGCACAGTTCAGCTAGGAAGGCAGTTCTGAGTTTCCTTGATGGGAAAGGTGTTACCTTTGCCTCCGAGGCATTCAGCTCAGAACTGAAAGCTTACACATAACCTATTTCTCTTTGGACTGAAAAGTAGTACTCCGGTCACTTGTCTAAGGTTTCATTCATCAGAAAAAGGCCTTTGCTTTGACAAGAAGACAGGTGCAACAATGATAATGCTTGTCTTGGTCACACGGCTTGTGAGGGGCAGTGATGGGAGAATCCAGACCCTGTGGGTCCCTGTCTGCTTCGGCTATTGTATAAAAGCCAGTGAGGAATTAGAACTCGAGGTCCTCTTCATTCCGGTTTACACCCACACGTCCTAAAGCTAATGAGGTTGGTGGTATTTCCTTGGACACTCTGATGGTCAGAGCATGTTGAGAACCATGAGAGTCTTGTTTAATAATCTCTCCACTTGCCCCCATCCCCACACTAGAAAATCATGAAACTTCTTTGAAAGTCCTTTTGAATTATTCCAAAAGACTTCCTGTCCCCAATCACCCTGCAGCCTCTGCACCTTGTGTATCCATGAGCCAAAAGAAAGTTGAGTGACCTCAAAGTCATTAAGATTTTTTTAAAAAAGATTTATTTACAGCGTCTGCCTTCAGCTCAGGGCGTGATCCCGGCGTTATGGGATCGAGCCCCACATCAGGCTCCTCCCCTATGAGCCTGCTTCTTCCTCTCCCTCCCCCTGCTTGTGTTCCCTGTCTCGCTGGCTGTCTCTATCTCTGTCAAATAAATAAATAAAATCTTAAAAAAAAAAAAGATTTATTTACTTTAGAGAAGAGAGAGAGCGAGTGGGAATTTGTGCATACACCTGTAAGGGGGGGGGGCAGAAGGAGAGAATCTTCAAGCAGACTTCCCCGCTGAGTGTGGAGCCGCCCTGTGGGGCTTGATTTCAAGACCCATGAGATCACGACCTGAGCCAAAACCAAGAGTTGGATGCTTAACCCACTGAGCCACCCAAGTGCCCAAAATCATTGAGATTATTGAAGCTCAACTCTATCACCCCAATTTCTCTATTTCTGGGTCCATGAGGGGCCTAACCAGGTGCTTTGGATGAGATGGAACTCTAGCCACAGAAGAGGAAAACTTGTGATGAATTAGGCTCTAAAATAATTCCCACCAGGCCCTGTTTTCACCCTGGCTGCTGGGAAGCTCAGAGACAAATTCTGTGGTCTCATTCTACATACCTGGTGCCCATCCTCTCTTTTCTTCTAAAGCTTACCATCTCTTGTGTTTCATGGTTAGTTGAACCACCCTTTTTATGTTCTTTATTTTGTCACATAAAAGAGAACTTTTTGCATTAGGTGGATCATATATATGAATTAGAATATTACAACTAAGGTGAAATGCCACTTATTTGCCTTTCCTGGACCAGCTGAGGGAAATCGTCACCCAACTGAGCTCTGCGCTTACCTATAAAGTAATTGCTGTATTCAGAAGAATCGAAGCACTCGTTTCAAGCACATGGGAAACCATCTCTGTGTTCCAAGAGCAGTTTTGAGGGGCGCCTGGGTGGCACAGCGGTTAAGCGTCTGCCTTTGGCTCAGGGCGTGATCCTGGCGTTATGGGATCGAGCCCCACATCAGGCTCCTCCGCTATGAGCCTGCTTCTTCCTCTCCCACTCCCCCTGCTTGTGTTCCCTCTCTCGCTGGCTGTCTCTATCTCTGTCAAATAAATAAATAAAAATCTTTAAAAAAAAAAAAAGAGCAGTTTTGAGACTGAGGAATTGCTCTACATGAGTGAGAAATCACAGGACTTCGATGTAGCACAGAGATCATCTCACTGAATTATTTTCGTTTATAGAAGGGAGTCGTGGGATCCCATATCGAATGAGTGGCCAAACCCAGGACTGGAGTCAGATCTTGGGATGAGGGACTCAGTGTTCTTTCCATGGTGGTGGCTTTCCCGCTGCTTACCCTGTTGCCTCCCTACCCCCTGGGCCATCCGTCCACCCACAGCATGTGTCTGTATTAATTCTAGATGATCGATCCTGCATTAAAAGCTTCCAGGAGCCCTCCCCCATGTAGAAAATGAAGTCCAGATCCTTCAGCCTGGTGCATGAGGCTGCTCTGCCTCCTGGTTCAGCAGCTCAGTCACCCCTGCCCTTCCGCAGGTGCTCTTGCTCCAGCCGGGCCAGACAGGGCCACGCTTTCTTACCTCTTGTTTCGGCACCTTCTCTCCTCCTAGGTTATCCAGTTTCTGTTTATTGAAATCCTTTTCAACCTCAATGGCAAACCCAATGTCGTCTTGTTCAAGTGGTCTTTCTCATCCCCCCAGGTGGGCCTCATCCAGCTCCTGACGTGATGTCACTGCTGGAGATGGAAGAGCGCTCATCAGCCCGAGACCTCCTAGACTGTGGAGCCCCCAAAGGCAGGTACTGTGTCCCCTTCGCCTCTGATCCTTCAGCCCCACTTGCCTGTGACTGAAGATGACAGACCCTTGGCAGAATGGCTGGTGGCTGAGGAGGCAGCCGAGGAAGAAGCCAGCGAAAGATTTCCTTTATGCACGTGCCTCCTGCCAGCCCGTTTGGTTCTCGAGCTCCTCAGGCTAATACAAATGGGGAAACATCCCTTAGGCATCGCTGAATGCCTGGTATGGACTGCTGGAGGTGAAGGGCAACGCACACAGAGGCCTGTCTTGGGAAGCCCACAGTCTGGAAGGGAGTCCGGTCCCCAGGCCTGGTGTAGAAGCAGGGGAGGCAGGAGAGACTGGTGGAGGATGGGGGCGTGTTGAGCCAAAGCACAAGAGGGGTCCCATGGCTGAATCAGACTCTGCACCTGTGGCTCTGGTTTGGATCTCTCTCTCGGTTGGAGGAAACTGGTTTGCTGGTCTACCAAAGGTCTGAGGCGTCTTGGAGACTTCTCTGAGGCCATTGACTGTTTGCACTGTGGTCACGGCAGGACAAGGCCTCCCACCCCTGGGTAGCACTGTAGCAATCACCGAGTGATTTTTACACCTGAGTTTCACCACCCTTCGGGAGTGTTGACCAGTTCATCATATGCCCATTCTGGGGAGTTGGGGCTTCCGGGTTTGGCTTTCATTAATTTCTGTGGTGGCTCTCTTGAGAATCCTAGTCCCGGTTGTTTTTAGAAGCCGAGGTTATTAGGTTTGGAATAGGCTTAAGATCTATCTAGCTCAGTCTCCCACTTCAGGGGTGCGTAAGAGCATACAGTCCGCTCATGGGCACTCATTCTTCTTTCTTCCCTCCATCTCTCTCTTTATCCCTCCCTCCCTTCTTCTCTTTTCTGCTCTCTCACGGCAAATATTTATTTAGCATCTATCCTGTGTCAAGCACTATTTCAGGCACTTGGGAGACATCAACAAAAAAAGAGGCAGAACTCCCCCAAATTCCCGCTTTTGTGGACTTTATGGTCTAGGAGAGAGTGACAACAGTGAAAAGAAAGCTAATAAGCAGATGAGTGAAACAGCATTTAGTAAGTTGGTGGATGCTTTGAAAGCGAAGAAGGGAAGGGGGAATCAGGGAAGCACAGTGGGAGGGAGGCAGGTGGCAACTTTGAGTCAATGGTGGGGAAGGTATACTGGGCGGGCACTGAGCCGTGGGCCCCAGGAGGACAGCACACGGCTCTGAGCACTGTGGTGGCTGCTCGGATGGCAACCAGACATCAGGCCTCAGGCTTCGGGGCTCTTCCCCCTGCATCTGCCTCTGGACATTGGCACATGCCCCCACAGCCTCTCATTCACTCCGTCGAGGGGAAGCAAGAGTGGCTCTGAGGTGAGACTCCCCAGTGCGAATGTGACTGCCATACCCACAGGCTCCAGGTTGGGCAGTTCCCCCACCTGTATAACTGGGGATGACGGTGCCCCCCATTTCACAGAGGGGTTTGGGGGGGGCGATCACAAACGAACTTCCGTCCGGTGCCCGCGATAGCCCTTGGCCCATGATGGGTGCGACGTACGGCTGTTAAATAATCTGATTTCTTGCAGACAGAAGCCTTCCTCTCGCCTTGTCCCCGGTATGTTACTAGGGCAAAGAATCTCTAAGAAACATTTGCTGGAGAACAAACTCGAGCCTGAGCGCCACAAGAAGTTTGTGGACTTTTGTTTCTCAAAAGAGGCCTTACAAAACCTAAAAACGGGTACCTTGGAAACAAATGAATGTGAGCTTTGAAGCCTATTTTAAGACGGAGCCTAGGAATTCGAGTGCCTCGAAGCATCTACCCCTTCCACAATGGTTTATTAGTTTTCCTTACTTGTAAAGGAAATCTCTTCATAGGCCACTGACCAGGGTTACCTGATCTCTTTTGATATTGACGTATCATGCTACAAGACATTCAGCCTGAAACCTTTGACCAGGAGCAGTAACAGAGCCTTTTTATGGTGGAAGCAGACAGACCTATTGGTACAATGCACTTTTGGAGAAACGTACACAGCACGAGCTCCCGTGATAAATACAGACGACTTGCTGTGGGACGCGCTCTGAAGAGGCAACACAAAAACGATGCTTTCTTCTGCTTTCTAGCAGACCCACGATTTTCAGCAGCCTTTGGGAGGTGGTGTGGGATGGGGAAACAAGTCCATTCCTTCATAAATCGGCAGTCTGTTAGAGGTTGAGTTTCGTGGCATAGGCTACCATTTTCCTGAGGGAGGGCCTTCCAGCCACCTCTCCACTCCACAAAGTGAGGTGCCAAGCGGACCGGGAGGCAGCCCTGGGTAACAGAGATATCTAGTTTGGAGGCAGAAGTCCTCGGCTCAGATCTTAGCTCCGTCATTTGCTATTTTCAACCTTGGCATGGGAAGGTAACCTCCTGTCGCTCCATCATCACGTCTGTAAGTGGAATGAGGAGGAGCTGGTAATCTCCAGGGCCCCCCTTCCATTCCAAAGAATCACCGATCCTCAGGGAGGGCTTGACTCACTACAGATGCCCGCCGTGTTCGTGAACACCCTCCAGCCAGAAAGGCCTGGGCACGCATCTTGGCTCTGCCGTTCCCCAAGTCTGTGACTGAGGGCAAGATGCTCCCCTCTGACCTGCACTTCCTTCATCTCTACAACATCAGTAATAATGACCATCCCACAAGGTGCTTAGAAGGATCAGATGAGGGGCACCTGGGGGGCTCAGTTGGTTAAGCAGCTGCCTTCAGCTCAGGTCATGAGCCCAAGGTCCCGGGATCGAGCCCCACGTCGGACTCCTTGCTCAGTGGGGAGTCTGCTTCTCTCTCTGCCTCTGCCTGCTACTTCCCCTACTTGTGCTCTCTGTCAAATAAATAAATAAAATCTTCAAAAAAAAAAAAAANTTGCTGGTCTACCAAAGGTCTGAGGCGTCTTGAAGACTTCTCTGAGGCCATTGACTGTTTGCACTGTGGTCACGGCAGGACAAGGCCTCCCACCCCTGGGTAGCACTGTAGCAATCACCGAGTGATTTTTACACCTGAGTTTCACCACCCTTCGGGAGTGTTGACCAGTTCATCATATGCCCATTCTGGGGAGTTGGGGCTTCCGGGTTTGGCTTTCATTAATTTCTGTGGTGGCTCTCTTGAGAATCCTAGTCCCGGTTGTTTTTAGAAGCCGAGGTTATTAGGTTTGGAATAGGCTTAAGATCTATCTAGCTCAGTCTCCCACTTCAGGGGTGCGTAAGAGCATACAGTCCGCTCATGGGCACTCATTCTTCTTTCTTCCCTCCATCTCTCTCTTTATCCCTCCCTCCCTTCTTCTCTTTCCTGCTCTCTCACAGCAAATATTTATTTAGCATCTATCCTGTGTCAAGCACTACTTCAGGCACTTGGGAGACATCAACAAAAAAAGAGGCAGAACTCCCCCAAATTCCAGCTTTTGTGGACTTTATGGTCTAGGAGAGAGTGACAACAGTGAAAAGAAAGCTAATAAGCAGATGAGTGAAACAGCATTTAGTAAGTTGGTGGATGCTTTGAAAGCGAAGAAGGGAAGGGGGAATCAGGGAAGCACAGTGGGAGGGAGGCAGGTGGCAACTTTGAGTCAATGGTGGGGAAGGTATACTGGGCGGGCACTGAGCCGTGGGCCCCAGGAGGACAGCACACGGCTCTGAGCACTGTGGTGGCTGCTCGGATGGCAACCAGACATCAGGCCTCAGGCTTCGGGGCTCTTCCCCCTGCATCTGCCTCTGGACATTGGCACATGCCCCCACAGCCTCTCATTCACTCCGTCGAGGGGAAGCAAGAGTGGCTCTGAGGTGAGACTCCCCAGTGCGAATGTGACTGCCATACCCACAGGCTCCAGGTTGGGCAGTTCCCCCACCTGTATAACTGGGGATGACGGTGCCCCCCATTTCACAGAGGGGTTTGGGGGGGGCGATCACAAACGAACTTCCGTCCGGTGCCCGCGATAGCCCTTGGCCCATGATGGGTGCGACGTACGGCTGTTAAATAATCTGATTTCTTGCAGACAGAAGCCTTCCTCTCGCCTTGTCCCCGGTATGTTACTAGGGCAAAGAATCTCTAAGAAACATTTGCTGGAGAACAAACTCGAGCCTGAGCGCCACAAGAAGTTTGTGGACTTTTGTTTCTCAAAAGAGGCCTTACAAAACCTAAAAACGGGTACCTTGGAAACAAATGAATGTGAGCTTTGAAGCCTATTTTAAGACGGAGCCTAGGAATTCGAGTGCCTCGAAGCATCTACCCCTTCCACAATGGTTTATTAGTTTTCCTTACTTGTAAAGGAAATCTCTTCATAGGCCACTGACCAGGGTTACCTGATCTCTTTTGATATTGACGTATCATGCTACAAGACATTCAGCCTGAAACCTTTGACCAGGAGCAGTAACAGAGCCTTTTTATGGTGGAAGCAGACAGACCTATTGGTACAATGCACTTTTGGAGAAACGTACACAGCACGAGCTCCCGTGATAAATACAGACGACTTGCTGTGGGACGCGCTCTGAAGAGGCAACACAAAAACGATGCTTTCTTCTGCTTTCTAGCAGACCCACGATTTTCAGCAGCCTTTGGGAGGTGGTGTGGGATGGGGAAACAAGTCCATTCCTTCATAAATCGGCAGTCTGTTAGAGGTTGAGTTTCGTGGCATAGGCTACCATTTTCCTGAGGGAGGGCCTTCCAGCCACCTCTCCACTCCACAAAGTGAGGTGCCAAGCGGACCGGGAGGCAGCCCTGGGTAACAGAGATATCTAGTTTGGAGGCAGAAGTCCTCGGCTCAGATCTTAGCTCCGTCATTTGCTATTTTCAACCTTGGCATGGGAAGGTAACCTCCTGTCGCTCCATCATCACGTCTGTAAGTGGAATGAGGAGGAGCTGGTAATCTCCAGGGCCCCCCTTCCATTCCAAAGAATCACCGATCCTCAGGGAGGGCTTGACTCACTACAGATGCCCGCCGTGTTCGTGAACACCCTCCAGCCAGAAAGGCCTGGGCACGCATCTTGGCTCTGCCGTTCCCCAAGTCTGTGACTGAGGGCAAGATGCTCCCCTCTGACCTGCACTTCCTTCATCTCTACAACATCAGTAATAATGACCATCCCACAAGGTGCTTAGAAGGATCAGATGAGGGGCACCTGGGGGGCTCAGTTGGTTAAGCAGCTGCCTTCAGCTCAGGTCATGAGCCCAAGGTCCCGGGATCGAGCCCCACGTCGGACTCCTTGCTCAGTGGGGAGTCTGCTTCTCTCTCTGCCTCTGCCTGCTACTTCCCCTACTTGTGCTCTCTGTCAAATAAATAAATAAAATCTTTCAAAAAAAAAAAAAAGAAGAAGGATCAGATGGCAGGAAGTCTATGAGGGCTGGGACAGGACTCTGGAAACTTCTGTATGTAAGCCTTCTATGAGCTCTGATCACCATAATCAGCTGTTGTCCAGCATTTCCCTCCGGCTTCACTGTCTGTTTTCTGGAGTTACTTTCTTTTTTTTTTAAAACCAGTCTGCACGCCCGGCACGGAGCCCAACATGGGGCTTGAACTCACGACCCTGAGATCAAGACTTGAGCTGAGATGGAGTCGGGTGCTTAACCGACTGAGGCACCCAGGCACCCGGGGAGTCACTTCTAAGATTTCCTCCAGGTAGTAAATGCCTTTAGCAATGCCTTTACTTTCTAAGGCATACCTCCGGTTGGGGCGGTGTACCGAGAACAGGGCTTTGCTCGTAATACTGGCTCCGTAATGTTTGTTAAATAGTTACCACCAGTGAAAAGACTTGACTAATCATTCAAAGCCAGCTAGAGGTTCTCAATTTGTGCAGAAGAACTGGGTACAAAGGCTCCTCTCACCTGGAACTAGAGAAAACTATGATACATCCAATTTTTAATTGGGTTACTCAAGTGAAAACAGAATATGATAACAGACATCTAACATCTTGAGTTTTTGCTTGGGTTGGTTTAGCCACTTTTCTTTGGCTTAAAGCCAAGAAGAGCAGGGAATTTATACCAGAGCCTAGAGATACGACATTGCGGGAGCTGTAGTTGGATGCATTTCGTTGGTGAAGAGAGCAGCGTTGAGACCAGAGTTTACTGCCGGAAATGGTTTCATTGCATTTGGGTTTGAGAGTAAATCTTTCCCATCCTGAGTTGATCTTCCTCCTGAATTTGCCAAACTAATATTTCCTAGTCTGTCTGGAGGGTAAATCATCTTTCTACCAGAAACCCTCTCCCCCAAACAAATCATTAAAAACATGAAGTTGGAGGCTTTCTTGGACGTCTTTAACTGTAAACTTCCGGGATGGCTGCGAATACGTTTCCTTTGACACTTCTAGGAGATGATTTCTCCTGGAGTGTTACCTCCCTTGGAAATTCCTCTGGGTAATAAATGTGCACACGTCATTGTCGCTGCAGTTCGAGCCTCTGTCATCTTTGGCCAACTGTGTGTGTGGGCTGCCATGGCAGGTGTGGCCACGGATTCTGCTGGCCAGGCAACCACGGGAGGACTTGTGTCTTGCCCACAGTGACGAACCACAACGCGAAAATGTTGGAGCAAAGAAACAACATTTAACTCAAGTGCAAATTAAGCCATGGCTTCATAGGAGGCATAGATGCTGAGGGCTGGATAATTGGAGTGGAAACCGCCATAAAATGCTTATTATGATGTTCGCTGCCATTCAAGGGCTCTCCCCGCAGCTCTTGCATTTGAGGGGGAGATGTGGTTTCTTTTTCCCTCTTTACCTAGGGTAACTGATTTGTCCCAGTTTGCTCGTGCCTGTCCCAGTTTAAAAAGNTAAAACAGAAAGTCTGTGTCAGCCTCCGGCAAGTAAGGGAAGGACGGTCCCCTACTCTTCCGTCTCTTCAGGGCCTGCTCNAAAAAGTCTGTGTCAGCCTCCGGCAAGTAAGGGAAGGACGGTCCCCTACTCTTCCGTCTCTTCAGGGCCTGCTCTTTCTCCCTGAGGGTTGACCAGCTTGACAAGGCTCCCCGTGGGAGGCATGGGGACAAGGCTGGAACTCCTTCCGCACGCACCTCCCAGGCCACCACCTGTGCTGGAGTGTTGAAGGGCCCGGCGAGCAAGGAAGGGCTGGAAAAAACATTGTCCTGGTGTTGGAGCACACGGATTTGAGCTCTGGAAACATGATCAGGCGACTTGGAGCGAGTCACTCTGAGGCTGCACAGAAGGAGAAATCCTGGTCTGCCCCGTAGGGGACAATGAGGGTAGGGGTGGCGGGTCCCACACAGATGCCAGGGACCCACATGCTGCCGGCCTGCCCACTTGACTTTTCCCAGGCTCTGCAGTTTCTTCTAGATCATGATGATAATAGCAGTTGGAGGCCTGACCGTGACCTTAGCTCCAGTCTTCTAGCTGGGCCTTCTTAAGTCTCTTCCATTCTTCAGATCTTTGCTAGGACACAAAAGGAGCAATTTTCAAATTACCAAACCATCCCCGGCTGTGAGAGAATGGCCTTCCTGAAGCTCTTGGTTGTGGGCTTGTCACGGAGACAGGCCAGGGAGCACGTGGGGTAAGATCCTCCCCGAGGTCTGTGGCTAGCCCGGCTCTGTGTCATCAGGGAAGCTGTAAGTTCAGGCATCTACAGATGGACTTGGACCTTCGTTCTCTGAGTCGAGGACCCTGCGATGAAATTGCCACGAACACATTCCATGAGATTAACTACTTCCTGTGATGGGGGTTTTCCTTTCATTGGCCTTTGTGAAATCATTTTGGCCATGTCTGTCGGGGGTAGAGGNTCCTTTCATTGGTCTTTGTGAAATCATTTTGGCCATGTCTGTCGGGGGTAGAGTAATAACATAGGATTTGTATGTGTGTTCTTTCACAAAAGGCCCGGGATGGTAAGTCTAGTAGACCTTTCACTCACTTTTTGAAAGAGGTGTTTACCTCTATTTCGCTTTTGGGAGACACCTGCCGTTACCTTGCATCAAGCAACGGCTTATGGAGTCTGAAAAAGTTGTTTGAGGGGCACAAGTGCCGAGCTGAAGATCCTCCCCAGTCCCGGGCCTCCTGAAGGGGAGAGGGTCTGTCATGTTAATGACATGTGCGTATTATTAAGGAAAGGGACAAAGGGCCTGGAGCTTGGGAAAGAGAGCTGTTCTGGGGACTCCTCAGTATGCAGATGGTACCCTTATTATAAATCCGATGTGGGGAGGGCCCTGGGAGAGTCAACCGTAAAGCTATCTTGATGGAGAATGGCTCTCTCCACAGATGTGGCGCTCCCAGCATGCTCCGCTCCCCACCCACCTATAAAATGATACCTCACTGTGTGATCACAGAATATATTCTGGAGTTGAAATGCAACGTTCCTTTGATTTCTCTGAATTAAAAATGGCCAATTGAACGGAATGCTGGGCTCCGCAAAGTCTTCTAAGCCACGTAACGCTGGCCCTTGGCAGCCAGATGTAAAACTGCACTCGCCATCAGTCCTTGCAGGGATGGAGTGTGTGCATGTGAATGAGATGGAGGGAAGATGGGAGAAGAGTCAAGGCTGCAGTCGACTCTGACCATCACCCAGGAAGGGAGGTGAAAAGTCAACAGGGATAATTTCCTGGGAAGAGGCTGTGGGAAGTGGGGTGAGGACACAGGGCAGCCTTCCCACTGCAGGATGAAATACACGATGGCCTGAGGGGATGGAGAAGGATTGGCCTGGTGCAGAAAGACAAGAGGGGCTTGCAGGTCGAGGGGGCAGCCTGAGTGGAGCTGCACGGATCTGCATGGAGCTGCATGGAGCCGTGTGGAGGTGCATGGAACTGCCTGGAGCTGCATGGAGCTGCGTTGAGGTGCATGGAGCTGCATAGAGGTGCATGGAACCACATGGAGCTGCGTGGAGGTGCATGGAACTGCATGGAACTGCGTGGAGCTGCATGGAGCTGTGTGGCGGTGCATGGAACTGCTTGGAGCTGCATGGATCTGTGACGAGGTGCATGTAGCTGCGNGCTGCATGGAGGTGCGTGGAACTGCATGGAGCTGTGTGGAGGTGCATGGAACATGCACATGGAGCCATGTAGAGGTGCATGGAGTTGCATGGAGCTGCATGGAGGTGTATGGAACTACATGGATCTGCGTGGAGGTGCATGAACTGTATGGAGCCATGTAGAGGTGCATGGAGCTGCATGCAGGTGCATGGAACTGCATGGAGGTGCATGGAGCTGCATGGATCTGCATGGATGTGCATGAAACTGCATGAAGGTGTATGGAGCAGCATGGAGCTGCATGCAGGTGCATGGAACTGCATGCAGCCATGTGGAGGTGCATGGAACTGCATGGAGCTTCATGCAGATGCATGGAAGCACATGGAGCCTTGTGGAGGNGTGGAGGTGCACGGAGTGTCACTGAGGTACATGGAAGTGCAGGGCATGTTTAGGGCACAAATGCATCCTGGAGCCACAGGTGAGTTGGACAGGTTGGGCCTAAGGACTGCCTCCAGGCAATGGGGCACCAGCCAAGATGTCTGAGGAGAAGGACATGATTAGGTCCTGTGTGACTTTGATTTACAGGAAACTATATAGATGTCTCTAACCCATGCAAAGTTGCCCCAGTTGTGCTCGTCAGCCTCAGGGACTAGTAAGCATCGTGCCTGTTCCGCACACTCCTTGACATGGTGCAGAGAGCCCAGACCTGGGCCTTTGGGGGCCTGGATCTTGGCTCGGCAAGGCCACCACTTAAAGTTTCTTGCTCCTCAAACCTTGCTGATCCTGTGCTTTCTCTCTTCTGTCTGCTCATCTCCCCAGTCTTACAGGTCAGAAGCCCACCTGTCTTTCAGGGACCAGCTTAAGGGCATCTTCACAAAACTTTCATACTCTCCTTTGTAGAAAGTCTGCTCCTGGGCCTCTAACCTCCCCTAGTGCTTTCCCCACACCCTCGTGTGCTTGAAAAATGGTAACAACTCCCTCCTTCCCTAACACCATCACTATGAAAAAAACTGACAATAAGGAGAAGAAAGAAAAATCTCACTAGTGATCTACCTTTCAGAGAGGACTGTTAAAATCTCAGTGTGTATTTTTCTAGATTTTGCCATATACATATAAGTGCCTATGAATGTGCCTGTTGTTTTTTTTTTAAGATTTTATTTATTTATTCAACAGAGATACATACAGCCAGCAAGAGAGGGAACACAAGCAGGGGGAGTGGGAGAGGAAGAAGCAGGCTCATAGCAGAAGAGCCTGATGTGGGGCTCGATCCCATAACATCGGGATCACACCCTGAGCCGAAGGTAGACGCTTAACCGCTGTGCCACCCAGGCGCCCTGTGCCTGTTTGTTTTATATCTTTGGTAGGTCATTACTAACTTTCGATTCTGATTATAAATAATTATATTTGGGCCTTATCTGTCTTATTAGGGCTAAGATGTGTGTTGTCTTTGTATGCTCTGCACCGGCTAGCACGGGTTTTGCCCATAGTAGACAAGCAACAAGTAATGAATGAATGAATGAATGAATGAATGAATGAGTGAATGGGTTTCTCTATCTCTATCTGTAAGATGAGAACTTCGGATTGTGTTATGCCTGAGCTCTTTCCTAGTTCCAATCGTCGGAAGATTTCTGATCATTACATTTCTGATGTGGCTAGAAGAAANTATATCTGCAGATCTGGGGACTGGGTATGTCCTTATAGCATAACATTGTTATGGCCCCAGACTACAACAAGATCAATGATTTAATGCACTTAGGCTGTGCCCATACAAAACCTAGGACCCACTTGGTTTCGAGTGGACTGTTATCCTTTTTTGTCTTAGTCAAAGTGAGCCAATCTTGGGATCTCAGTTGACACTTAGAATCTGAAAAGTTTGAATACTGTGGATTCCTCATTTCTTCTGAGCTGCGGGGCTCCCGAGAGCCTAGGTGGCATCTTNTTCCGCACACTCCTTGACATGGTGCAGAGAGCCCAGACCTGGGCCTTTGGGGGCCTGAATCTTGGCTCGGCAAGGCCACCACTTAAAGTTTCTTGCTCCTCAAACCTTGCTGATCCTGTGCTTTCTCTCTTCTGTCTGCTCATCTCCCCAGTCTTACAGGTCAGAAGCCCACCTGTCTTTCAGGGACCAGCTTAAGGGCATCTTCACAAAACTTTCATACTCTCCTTTGTAGAAAGTCTGCTCCTGGGCCTCTAACCTCCCCTAGTGCTTTCCCCACACCCTCGTGTGCTTGAAAAATGGTAACAACTCCCTCCTTCCCTAACACCATCACTATGAAAAAAACTGACAATAAGGAGAAGAAAGAAAAATCTCACTAGTGATCTACCTTTCAGAGAGGACTGTTAAAATCTCAGTGTGTATTTTTCTAGATTTTGCCATATACATATAAGTGCCTATGAATGTGCCTGTTGTTTTTTTTTTAAGATTTTATTTATTTATTCAACAGAGATACATACAGCCAGCAAGAGAGGGAACACAAGCAGGGGGAGTGGGAGAGGAAGAAGCAGGCTCATAGCAGAAGAGCCTGATGTGGGGCTCGATCCCATAACATCGGGATCACACCCTGAGCCGAAGGTAGACGCTTAACCGCTGTGCCACCCAGGCGCCCTGTGNCTGAGCCGAAGGCAGACGCTTAACCGCTGTGCCACCCAGGCGCCCTGTGCCTGTTTGTTTTATATCTTTGGTAGGTCATTACTAACTTTCGATTCTGATTATAAATAATTATATTTGGGCCTTATCTGTCTTATTAGGGCTAAGATGTGTGTTGTCTTTGTATGCTCTGCACCGGCTAGCAAGGGTTTTGCCCATAGTAGACAAGCAACAAGTAATGAATGAATGAATGAATGAATGAATGAATGAGTGAATGGGTTTCTCTATCTCTATCTGTAAGATGAGAACTTCGNAGGGTTTTGCCCATAGTAGACAAGCAACAAGTAATGAATGAATGAATGAATGAATGAATGAGTGAATGGGTTTCTCTATCTCTATCTGTAAGATGAGAACTTCGGATTGTGTTATGCCTGAGCTCTTTCCTAGTTCCAATCGTCGGAAGATTTCTGATCATTACATTTCTGATGTGGCTAGAAGAAAGAATTTTTCTGCAGATCTGGGGACTGGGTATGTCCTTATAGCATAACATTGTTATGGCCCCAGACTACAACAAGATCAATGATTTAATGCACTTAGGCTGTGCCCATACAAAACCTAGGACCCACTTGGTTTCGAGTGGACTGTTATCCTTTTTTGTCTTAGTCAAAGTGAGCCAATCTTGGGATCTCAGTTGACACTTAGAATCTGAAAAGTTTGAATACTGTGGATTCCTCATTTCTTCTGAGCTGCGGGGCTCCCGAGAGCCTAGGTGGCATCTTTGCATGGGGTACCAAAAGGCTTCCTCTCCTCTCCAGGCAGACGCGGTCCCCCCGGTATGCATGGCTTGGCAAACAGAATGCAGCCGGGCATTGCTCCCTCTCACCCCCTCAGTGAGGCATATCTTGGGCATGACACAGGCTGAACAACTGTATCGACAGCCCTGGTATAGAGTACCTGGAAGAACTGAGTACTCCAGTTACATGGTTGCTATCTATGTTCAAGATTCTTCTTTAAACAAATAAGCAAGAATATGTTATAAGAATTAGAAATATAGGGGCGCCTGGGTAGCGCAGTCGTTAGGCGTCTGTCTTCGGCTCAGGGCGTGATCCCGGCGTTCCGGGATCGAGTCCCACATTGGGCTCCTCTGCTGGGAGCCTGCTTCTTCCTCTCCCACTCCCCCTGCTTGTGTTCCTTCTCTCACTGGCTGTCTATCTCTGTCAAATAAATAAATAATCTTAAAAAAAAAAAAGAATTAGAAATATAACATTCGTGGGAGCCAATGGGATCCAGATACTCCCCAGATNGGAGCTGCATGGAGGTGCGTGGAACTGCATGGAGCTGTGTGGAGGTGCATGGAACATGCACATGGAGCCATGTAGAGGTGCATGGAGTTGCATGGAGCTGCATGGAGGTGTATGGAACTACATGGATCTGCGTGGAGGTGCATGAACTGTATGGAGCCATGTAGAGGTGCATGGAGCTGCATGCAGGTGCATGGAACTGCATGGAGGTGCATGGAGCTGCATGGATCTGCATGGATGTGCATGAAACTGCATGAAGGTGTATGGAGCAGCATGGAGCTGCATGCAGGTGCATGGAACTGCATGCAGCCATGTGGAGGTGCATGGAACTGCATGGAGCTTCATGCAGATGCATGGAACCACATGGAGCCGTGTGGAGGTGCACGGAGTGTCACTGAGGTACATGGAAGTGCAGGGCATGTTTAGGGCACAAATGCATCCTGGAGCCACAGGTGAGTTGGACAGGTTGGGCCTAAGGACTGCCTCCAGGCAATGGGGCACCAGCCAAGATGTCTGAGGAGAAGGACATGATTAGGTCCTGTGTGACTTTGATTTACAGGAAACTATATAGATGTCTCTAACCCATGCAAAGTTGCCCCAGTTGTGCTCGTCAGCCTCAGGGACTAGTAAGCATCGTGCCTGTTCCGTTCCGCACACTCCTTGACATGGTGCAGAGAGCCCAGACCTGGGCCTTTGGGGGCCTGAATCTTGGCTCGGCAAGGCCACCACTTAAAGTTTCTTGCTCCTCAAACCTTGCTGATCCTGTGCTTTCTCTCTTCTGTCTGCTCATCTCCCCAGTCTTACAGGTCAGAAGCCCACCTGTCTTTCAGGGACCAGCTTAAGGGCATCTTCACAAAACTTTCATACTCTCCTTTGTAGAAAGTCTGCTCCTGGGCCTCTAACCTCCCCTAGTGCTTTCCCCACACCCTCGTGTGCTTGAAAAATGGTAACAACTCCCTCCTTCCCTAACACCATCACTATGAAAAAAACTGACAATAAGGAGAAGAAAGAAAAATCTCACTAGTGATCTACCTTTCAGAGAGGACTGTTAAAATCTCAGTGTGTATTTTTCTAGATTTTGCCATATACATATAAGTGCCTATGAATGTGCCTGTTGTTTTTTTTTTTTTAAGATTTTATTTATTTATTCAACAGAGATACATACAGCCAGCAAGAGAGGGAACACAAGCAGGGGGAGTGGGAGAGGAAGAAGCAGGCTCATAGCAGAAGAGCCTGATGTGGGGCTCGATCCCATAACATCGGGATCACACCCTGAGCCGAAGGCAGACGCTTAACCGCTGTGCCACCCAGGCGCCCTGTGCCTGTTTGTTTTATATCTTTGGTAGGTCATTACTAACTTTCGATTCTGATTATAAATAATTATATTTGGGCCTTATCTGTCTTATTAGGGCTAAGATGTGTGTTGTCTTTGTATGCTCTGCACCGGCTAGCAAGGGTTTTGCCCATAGTAGACAAGCAACAAGTAATGAATGAATGAATGAATGAATGAATGAGTGAATGGGTTTCTCTATCTCTATCTGTAAGATGAGAACTTCGGATTGTGTTATGCCTGAGCTCTTTCCTAGTTCCAATCGTCGGAAGATTTCTGATCATTACATTTCTGATGTGGCTAGAAGAAAGAATTTTTCTGCAGATCTGGGGACTGGGTATGTCCTTATAGCATAACATTGTTATGGCCCCAGACTACAACGAGATCAATGATTTAATGCACTTAGGCTGTGCCCACACAAAAGCTAGGACCCACTTGTTTTCGAGTGGACTGTTATCCTTTTTTGTCTTAGTCAAAGCGAGCCAATCTTGGGATCTCAGTTGACACTTAGAATCTGAAAAGTTTGAATACTGTGGATTCCTCATTTCTTCTGAGCTGCGGGGCTCCCGAGAGCCTAGGTGGCATCTTTGCATGGGGTACCAAAAGGCTTCCTCTCCTCTCCAGGCAGACGCGGTCCCCCCGGTATGCATGGCTTGGCAAACAGAATGCAGCCGGGCATTGCTCCCTCTCACCCCCTCAGTGAGGCATATCTTGGGCATGACACAGGCTGAACAACTGTATCGACAGCCCTGGTATAGAGTACCTGGAAGAACTGAGTACTCCAGTTACATGGTTGCTATCTATGTTCAAGATTCTTCTTTAAACAAATAAGCAAGAATATGTTATAAGAATTAGAAATATAGGGGCGCCTGGGTAGCGCAGTCGTTAGGCGTCTGTCTTCGGCTCAGGGCGTGATCCCGGCGTTCCGGGATCGAGTCCCACATTGGGCTCCTCTGCTGGGAGCCTGCTTCTTCCTCTCCCACTCCCCCTGCTTGTGTTCCTTCTCTCACTGGCTGTCTATCTCTGTCAAATAAATAAATAATCTTAAAAAAAAAAAAAGAATTAGAAATATAACATTCGTGGGAGCCAATGGGATCCAGATACTCCCCAGATCCTGGGTCTTGCCTCCTGCCCTTCCCACTATCTGGAAGCCGCCCTGGTCCCAGTCATTCCTTTCTCAATTTTACCCATGTTTCAAGACTCGGCTCAAAGGCTTCCACAAAGCCTTCCATGACACTCATTTTGTTGGAATTCATTGAACCCTCTCTTGGGCTTGCGGTTCACAGAATTTATTTGGAACAGTTTGAAAGACCTTCAAGGGTAGACTGTCATCTGAATAGCCTCAGAAAACCTCCTGTACACACGTACGTACTCTTTACCTTCTCTCTAAACCCACGTGTCAGGTGTATTTTTATCCCTTATTCCCTTGGTCCTTTGCATTTCTGTAGCCCTACGTAGTTTCCAAAGCTTCACAGTAAACCAACAGAGAAGGAATTATTATCCACACTTTATAGCTAAAGAGAAACACAGACTTAAATTTACACGCTTAGAAGGTGGTGGAAGTAGGATGTGAGTTTGAACTTCAGTCTCGAGGTTCAGCTTTCCCTACTTGAAACGTTGCCCAGAGCACTAATGGGGAATTATTTAAAGTCTGGAAAGAACCTCTGAATTAGAATCATTTGTCCATGTCACTACCGAGCATGAGTCTGATGGGCCCTTAGAAGAGTGACAAGCCACTTCTTTCCTCCACTGAGCCTCTTCGAGAAGGAGAGTGATTTGAGGGGTGATGCTGGGCACTTCTAGAAATCTGGTGCTTGTGCGTAAGCTGCCTTCACCAGAGACAACCTAAAGGAAAGTTCTATCACCTGCAACCCAATTTTGTCGTTTAGAGCAGGAAAGGACTGGTAAAGTCTTGGGAACAGATTAAGCCATGTTTTCCTCTTTACCCACAACTCCATTTCCTATTCCTTGGAGGAAAAAGGATCCACAAAAAATTGCTACCTGGCTTTAAGTATTTAAAAAAAATACGTAACGCATGGCCACTAACCAAGAAGCTGATCACTGCTCCTTTCAGGTAGGATTCCTCAAAAATGAAAAGAAGCATCCCGTCCTACAGTTCCTGGATGTGTCTAGCCTGGAGCTAACTGATTGAGTTTAAATGGGGATAAGAAGATTGGAGCAAAGCAAGCCTTTCCGTTTTGGAGAACAGCATATCACTATTCAGGGAATGAAAGGAAAGAGAAGGCTCCTGCATTCTGCCCTCACCAGTCCCCAAAGCCACACTGAGCTCCGGCACTGTCCCTGAGATTCTCTAATGGGTACAGCCTCAAGGCTCTGGGGCCAACTCTTCATGTGCCCCCCTACTTGTGCCCTTCACTCTGATCTAGTGAAGAGGCTGGCGGTGCCTATCCCCAAAGCCTGTGCTCTTATAGTGGTTCTCAACCCTGGCTGGACATGAGAAACATCTGGAAGCTTTGAAAAATCCCAGGACCCCCAAAACCAAACGCCCCAATTAAAAACGGGGAAAAGGCTTGAACAGACACATCCCCAAAGAAGTATACAAATGGCCAATAAGCAGGGGGGCCTGGGTGGCTCAGTCCATTAAGTGTCTGCCTTCGGCCCAGGTCATGATCCTGGGGTCCTGGGATGGATCCCTGTGTGGGGCTCCCTGCTCAGCGGGGAGTCTGCTTGTCTCTCTCCCTCTGCCCCTCCCCCTGCTCATGCACACATACTCTTTCTTTCTCTCCTCCTTGCTCTGTTTACACTGTCTTCACCCCAACAGGCCATGAGCTCCTTGAGTGCAGGGAACATGTCCTATTGACTATCACTTGCTGGACTAAAATGAAATATTTTTCCTTCCAGGTTTTATCTGGGTTCCCTCTGCCATGTGGCTCTGTGACGTTTTTTTGGAGCAGTAGCCTTTGCAGCTGTAATTAGAGGGTGTGACCTGACCCCATCCCCCCACACATGAATGTCAGTCCCGTGTCACAGTTTCAGACCACAAACCCTCGGATATGAACGTCTGGATGTGCATGTCAGCTTCACCACTTCGTGCTGGGCCCACCTTTTCATCCCTTTGCGTCTCACTTTCCATGTCGGGAAAACAGGGATAAAAAAAAGTATGTAGCTCTTTGGTTTGCTGTGCGAAGTAAAGGAATGATTATAGTGACAGGACCCATAGTAAGTGTTCAATAAATGTTAATAATTATCTTTATAATTAAATTAAAAAAACAGGACACCTGTGTGGCTCAGTGGGTTAAGCATCTGCTGTTAGCTCAGGTCATGATCCCGGGTTCCTGGGATCGAGCCCCACATCAGGCTCCCTGCTCAGTGGGGAGCCTACTTCTCCCTTTCCCTCTTCTCCTCTCCTGGCTTGTGCTCTTTCTCATTCACTCTCTCTCTCAAATAAATAAATAAATAAATAAATAAATGTTAAAAAAGAGAACACCAAACAAGTCACTCTGGCTAAGAAATTCCAGGATAAATCCCAGCAGACATGGCCAGACTTGGGGATCCAGCTCCCGCCTTCTGCGTGGCTGTTCTCAGCTCATCTAGGTGTGCCTACCGTCTCGGGGGGTGCTCCGTGAGCAGGTACCGGGAGAGGCTCCAGAGCTCCAAGCTCAGAGTCTCTGGGACAAGGGAGGAGGGAGGCTTGCAGCCGGCTATCCCTCTCCTCCGTGGGAGCTTGGGAGCTCTGCAGTCAATGACCTCATCCATAAAAGGACCAGGTGGTGATGACTTTGACCTCACAAGGTTGTGAGGAGAGGATCAAATGAAATCAAGGACTTCAAAGGTTATGTAAACTGCACAGCACCAGGAATCCAAGGGGTCATTGTCACCCTGTAGCTCACTTGATTTGCATAATCGCCCCAGAGGTGGGTAGAGGTTATTCCCATTTTATGAGTGGAGAAACTGAGGTCAGCCCAGCAAAGCTGTTGGCAGAGCCCAGGAGAGGATGCGAGTGGCTCTGGGCTCCCCTGGGGTCTGAGTGGGCGCCTGTCCTGCATGCTCCAGGAGCCTGGTGTGTTAGAGGCAGCCCCAGGCGCTCTCTGCGGAGCCTAGGGTCACCCCCTTCCCGGGACCTTGGGGCGCAGTGTTGAGCTGTTCTGGGAAACTGTAGATGAGTCCATCCAGCCTTTGGAGCCAGGTGGGTTGGGCTGGGACTGTGTCTTCCTCCTTCCCTACGGAGCCAGGCCCTAATCGCTTTCTTTAGAGCCCCTGCTTTTATCCTGGGCGCAACACAACGCAGGGGTGAGCTGAGGTCAGATTTTCAACCATCAGCTCTGGTTTTTCTGTCTTTGGTGGGGTGGAGGACAGATGATGCCACCCGGCTCCCTGTCACCTCAGCACTGGGGGTCCACGCTCGCCGGCGCCAATCTGCCATGGGAGACGGGGAAATGCTCTTGGAAGGCGAGGCGGAAGGCTCTGCCCTCGTCCCTGGTCACGCAGACTCAGGCTTTGGCTGCTGTTGGAGACTGACTCTCTCTCCAGATATTTTGGTTATTAAAAACAGCTTCTTGTGGGACTCGAGTTCTGATAGTGTCCTCAAGGCCACTTTAAATATTATACGACTAAAAAAAAAAAAAGACAATTCCATTAAACAGCGCTGAGTGGATGCCAATCCCCTTTACCTTTCTCACAGGCTAGCTTATGCAATAAAACTGAGTGAGAGATAGGCCCCCAGTAGCAGAAAGGAGTTAAGAAATGAAGTCCTCCTGAGAGAAGGCTGTGTTTCAGGGGACAAACTGGGGGTTGGAGGCGTGTACCAGTGTCCTAGGTCGGCCATGACTAAGGGCCACAGACTGAGGGGCTGACAAGCATAGACACTGATTTCTCACACTCCTGGAGGCTGGAAGTCGGAAATCAAGATGTCGGCATGGCCGTGCTCTACCTCCAAGGCTTTTGGGGAGCATCTGTCCCAGCTGCTCGTGAGGGCTGGTGGTCCTTAGTGTGCCTTGGTTTAGAGACGAGTCACTGCCCTCATCTCCATACAGCGTTCTCCCTGCACCTCTGTGCATTCCCTCTGTCTGTGTCCCAAATTTCCTCTTTTCTTGTAAGGACAGCAGTCCCATTGGATTAAGCGTCAGCTTTACACCAGTGTCACTTCACCTGAACCAGTCACTTGTGCCATGACTCGACATCCAAAAAAGTCATATTCTGAGGTCCTGGGGGCTGAGACTTCAACATATCTTTTTTAGGGGGCACAGAGCAACCCTGTGACGGGGGGGGGGGCTCAGGTCAGGCAGCTTTTACTTGCCATGAGCTCTGTGCCGGGTCCTGTGCTCACTCTGCGGCCAGAGCTGTGCAGGGCGGTCTCTGCGTCTCGTGGGGAGAGACAGACAAGCGAGGAACAGAGGGTCCGATCAGTGCGATCAGCGCGGGGAATTTGAATGGGGGGTGAGGAGGGCTGTCCTGTGGATGTCCCCTGCAACCCCACCTCGCGACCAGGGAGGGGAGGCTTCCTTCAGAAGGAAGACCTGTGACTCAAGAGCATCAGGGAAAGAATGGGAAAGAGGGTTCAGATGCCAAGAAGCCTTATGAGACCGAGTCTGCCAGGAGACTCAGGAACACCGCAGGCCCCAGAAGAGAGGGAGGCTTCTCTGGCTGATGTGGCTCAGAGACCGATCCCTCTCCCCAGTCTCCCTTTCGTTCAACGGCCCCAAAGCCCTGCTCTCCACCCTTCCCTCCCAGTCCTTGGGCCCAGCGGGAACGGCTAGCGGGCATGTGCGTGGAGCTTGCCTGCTTTTCTCGCCTCTCAGGTCTTGAAAAGCCAGCCCCACAGAAGCTAAAGGTGACGCTTTTAACTGTTTTCATGATCTCTTTTTGATTCTTTGTTGGAGCTGAAACTCATGACTCAGGCGGTGTGAAATTAAGTGGTATGCACACCTTGAAACAGTGCGTATTCTGTTGACGGAGAACACCCCACCGTGACTCCTGGTGAATGTGGGGGGTGGTGAGCACGGGGTGCCTGGGGAGGGGAGTGGAGCGCAAGGGCAGCCCAAGGCCTGGAACTAGCACAGTCCACAGCTTGTGCTCCCGACGCGATCGTCTTTAAAATCTTCCCACAAGGAAACCAGGAGAGTCTGTGTTTGGTGCGGTCTTTTTCAAGAGTTGTTCAATGAGGGCGCAAATTTGTCTTTGCTGAATCTGGAACACAAACCATTGTACCCCTAAATGTGTTTAATTGAAGCAGCTATTAAATATCCTGGGAGCAAGCCAAGAGAAGAGTATCCCTCGGCTAAAATTCTGCTTTTTCTTTTTTTCTTCCTGTTTGAAGACTCACCTCCCTCCCAGCCCACAGCCCCGCTTTCCCCTCTTTGCAAAGGCCTTTCCAATGTGGACCAGCATTGATTCTTACCTGCTTACTTCATGGCTGGCCCCATGGGACTTTGTCCCCATTTCCCAGATGAGGAGGCCCAGGTGTGGATACGCCATGTGACTCCCAGGCCAAATTCGCAGTGAGACCTCCCACACCGGACCAGGGATCTCCCCGTGCAGCTGGAGTTTCCTCAGAAATCCAGCCCCTCCCTGCCTTCCTTCCACCTAATCAAGCCTCCCAGCTTCCAGGGATCCTCCTGAACTCTGGTCTGGGTGGGGGTGGCCCAGCATGGCTTCTCTTAGAATCAGATTACAGTCAGCATGCAGCTTAGTGCGTGAATCTCTGGCTCTCTCTGGAGCCAGGCAGCCTAGGCTGCGTCCCGGCTCTGCCTCTCCCTACCTCTGGGATCCCAGGTAAATCTCAGTCTCTCCATGTGTCTGTTTCTCTATCTGTAAGAGGGGCTAACACCACCGAACCCTAGTATTATTATGAGGATGAAATTCGTTGATTTATGTAGATTTCTTGGGACAATTCCTGGCACATAAGAAATCTCACATAATGTTCATTAAATTAAAAAAAAAAAAACAAACTCCCCAATGTGATGGAGACTTTTGCAGATCCAACAGTGGAAGGTCCAGGGATGCACATAGGCACTCTTCTCTGTTTGACTTAGTAGGGAGCCAGCAGGTAACCAACCAGGTTGGTCCCTGAGTCTTTTATTCTGAACACTTCCTGGTCTTGGCTGTAGAGACAGGAGGTCTGGATTCTAAAGCCCTCTCTAATTATATTAAAGCCACTCTCCTACTCACATGACTGCTAGCTTGCTAGAATGTCTGCTGTTCCAGGACAGGGCCATGTTTTATCCCACCTGAGTTTTTGGCACCTGATCCAGGGTCTGGGAGGCAGCAAATGCCTACCCGTGTCTTCTGCACCGGGGTCCTCAGTTCCGTCCTCAGTTCCCACCTCCGTACACCAACTAATGAGCTTAAGGCTGAGGACTGTAGCTCTGTCAGCCCGTACCACTGAGAATGTGACCTCCCTACAGGCGTTTCTGGAGTGCCTCTTCGGAACCAGGACCCTAGGATATTCACGCTGCGAAAGAAACAGCGTGACTGACTTGGGTCTATCTCCGCGGGAGCCACAGGCTAGAGATCCCCATGGTTCAGAGTTTCCAGAAAGGAGGTGGGGGTGTGCCTGGAGCCGAATCCTCTTGACCGGATTGGCATGATCCCTGGCAGAGGGTAGGGAAAGAGCAAGGGCAAAGTGGAAGCAGGTTTATTCAATTTTGGAATCCTCTTTACAAAATTAAAAAAAGGACATATACATTGATATGAAAAAGAAATATTTATTTGGGATAAAAGAAATTACAAAATGAAATCACAGCAAAAATGCTGAACACCATAATTATCATAAATCTCAGAAGATTCATGATAGTTTTTTAAAAGATTTATTTATGAGAGAGAGAGCGAGCGCACACAAGTGGGAGGAGGGACAGAGGGAGAGAGAGAAGGAGAGAAGCAGACTCCCCGCTGAGCCTGATGACTCAGGACTCAATCTCAGGACCCTAAGACCCCGACCTGAGCTGAAACCAGGAGTTGGACACCCAAGCAACTGAGCCACCCAGGCGCTCCAGAAAACTCAGCATAGTTTTATTACATTGGGGCCTGTGATGCCATGTAATACTGTTCCCTACATTTTTTTTAGTTGCCTTTTCATACAACAACAGTTTGTAATATTGTTTTCTATAGGGAGAATAGAAAGATGATTCTCTTTTCTTTAGCACAGAATGGATCATCTTTCTTTTAAAAATGATTATACTTTGATAAGTGTCTGTTTCACTATTGTAAATTTTGGAAGACCCTCGGTCAAGTGTCTTTCGCAAATGAGCTTGTTAAGCTTTCAAGGCACTCTCATGCAGCAATGAATCTTAAATATTCTTTGAATTGACCACTTTCATTATCAAGTTTGTCATCAATATCCTTGTATAGTGGCCTGGTGTCGGTTTTAGCCTGTATTTGTGGATGCAGTATTTCATATCAATTCCCTTTCTCGGGATCCCAATGGCACCCAGCAGTAGGGGAGATATAACCAAGAGGAAGTCAGAGTGAGAGACCGTGTTCTTGACCAATCACTGCTTGAACAGCTTACTTCTTTTTTTTTTTTTTAAGATTTTATTTATTTATGTGACAGACAGACAGCCAGCGAGAGAGGGAACACAGCAGGGGGAGTGGGAGAGGAAGAAGCAGGCTCCCAGCGGAGGAGCCTGATGCGGGGCTCNTGGAGCCTGATGTGGGACTCGATCCCGGAATACTGGGATCACTCCCTGAGCAGAAGGCAGACGCTTAACGACTGCGCTACCCAGGCGCCCCTTGAACAGCTTACTTCTGCCAGTTNGGAATACCGGGATGACGCCCTGAGCAGAAGGCAGACGCTTAACGACTGCGCTACCCAGGCGCCCCTTGAACAGCTTACTTCTGCCAGTTACATAAAATCAAATGAGCCCATTACTACAGCCCTAAAAGGAGTCAGTGGATCGAGGGCCCTGAAGCTGAAGCTTTGTTAACTTTAGAGAAAATCCACTCTATTTAAGGAAGTGGGGGACCGGGGACCAAGAAATGACTTTGTTTCCACAGCTTGCGTTCTACTTTGTGGGACAAAGGAGAGGACAGAAAGGTGTCCTTTGGTTCTCATTAGCCTTGAAATGCTTCCCCTCCCTTTCCCCTTGGTCTTTCCTTCCAATTTCTCCCTCTGTGTCACCCATGACTCTTCCCAGGACAAATCCCTCTGCCTCTTTGCCAGGTCCCACCAGCCCCAAGGCACGTGAGATCCACGCCCCGCCTGGAGGCTCTCCCCTCTTCTCTGCCATCTTCCTCTGACCAAATTTAATCAAACTTGAGAATTTCACTCGACACTGCTTCCTTCAGTCCAGCTTATTATAACTCATCTGTGCTTCTCACAGTCTGCTTGTCATCTGCGTTTCCCTTTCCATCCTGAGCTCCTGGAGGGAGTGGGGGGCTCGCACATTAGTCACCGCAGGTCCCACCAGCACTCACCTCCGAAGCTTCACACATGTGCTATACATATATTGTGNCCGCTGAGCCTGATGACTCAGGACTCAATCTCAGGACCCTAAGACCCCGACCTGAGCTGAAACCAGGAGTTGGACACCCAAGCAACTGAGCCACCCAGGCGCTCCAGAAAACTCAGCATAGTTTTATTACATTGGGGCCTGTGATGCCATGTAATACTGTTCCCTACATTTTTTTTAGTTGCCTTTTCATACAACAACAGTTTGTAATATTGTTTTCTATAGGGAGAATAGAAAGATGATTCTCTTTTCTTTAGCACAGAATGGATCATCTTTCTTTTAAAAATGATTATACTTTGATAAGTGTCTGTTTCACTATTGTAAATTTTGGAAGACCCTCGGTCAAGTGTCTTTCGCAAATGAGCTTGTTAAGCTTTCAAGGCACTCTCATGCAGCAATGAATCTTAAATATTCTTTGAATTGACCACTTTCATTATCAAGTTTGTCATCAATATCCTTGTATAGTGGCCTGGTGTCGGTTTTAGCCTGTATTTGTGGATGCAGTATTTCATATCAATTCCCTTTCTCGGGATCACTNATGGCACCCAGCAGTAGGGGAGATATAACCAAGAGGAAGTCAGAGTGAGAGACCGTGTTCTTGACCAATCACCGCTTGAACAGCTTACTTCTTTTTTTTTTTTTTAAGATTTTATTTATTTATGTGACAGACAGACAGCCAGCGAGAGAGGGAACACAGCAGGGGGAGTGGGAGAGGAAGAAGCAGGCTCCCAGCGGAGGAGCCTGATGCGGGGCTCGATCCCGGAATACCGGGATGACGNCTGGGGATGACGCCCTGAGCAGAAGGCAGACGCTTAACGACTGCGCTACCCAGGCGCCCCTTGAACAGCTTACTTCTGCCAGTTACATAAAATCAAATGAGCCCATTACTACAGCCCTAAAAGGAGTCAGTGGATCGAGGGCCCTGAAGCTGAGGCTTTGTTAACTTTAGAGAAAATCCACTCTATTTAAGGAAGTGGGGGACCGGGGACCAAGAAATGACTTTGTTTCCACAGCTTGCGTTCTACTTTGTGGGACAAAGGAGAGGACAGAAAGGTGTCCTTTGGTTCTCATTAGCCTTGAAATGCTTCCCCTCCCTTTCCCCTTGGTCTTTCCTTCCAATTTCTCCCTCTGTGTCACCCATGACTCTTCCCAGGACAAATCCCTCTGCCTCTTTGCCAGGTCCCACCAGCCCCAAGGCACGTGAGATCCACGCCCCGCCTGGAGGCTCTCCCCTCTTCTCTGCCATCTTCCTCTGACCAAATTTAATCAAACTTGAGAATTTCACTCAACACTGCTTCCTTCAGTCCAGCTTATTATAACTCATCTGTGCTTCTCACAGTCTGCTTGTCATCTGCGTTTCCCTTTCCATCCTGAGCTCCTGGAGGGAGTGGGGGGCTCGCACATTAGTCACCGCAGGTCCCACCAGCACTCACCTCCGAAGCTTCACACATGTGCTATACATATATTGTGAGTGGTTTGAAGAACATAATAACATCATGACTCAACCAAAATGATTTTCACTTCAAGTAGCCCAATAACCAATTAGGATTCATCAGACAAAATTTTACAAGACAATTACTTTCAAATGCATTGTTGCGAATTATAATACTACCTGTGCCTAAACAAACACAGTGAAGGAATTGGAGGCTTTTAAAAGTTCCCTTAAACTTCAAATGAGATTATAAATAATTCTAAAAGCCCTGCAACTTTATGACAGGGCACTGGAAGGGCTATTGGGAACAAGGAAGGAAACAAAATAAAACCCAAGCCTGGGATGAAAGCGTGCCCCAGACATCCTTTGTGACCCTTCCCTGCACAACTAGAAACTGATACAGCGGGACAGACACCGTCACTTATGAGCTTCCAGACTCCGCTAAGGAGAAGGGAGAGGAAATACTACCCCTGTGTGCTATGGGCCCCAGCGCAGAGGGAGCTGTGGGAGAGCTCAGGACCCACCAGGGTCAAGAGGGAAGCAGGGACTCCCTGTGAAGTATGCTCCAGTTGCAAAGCAGGCTGGACCCCGGTTGTGAACGGCACCCCTCCACCCTGCTCAGTTGCTGCGTTGGGCTAGAGTCAGGATGCACGGGTTTTAATCCAAACGCTGGGGTGAATTTACTTTGTGAGGCCAAGCAAATCACCCGGCCTTTCCGGGCCTCCCTGTCCTTGGCAGTCAGAGCCCCATGGTGTGCCTGCTCAATGCCAACCAGTGCACCAGGCATGGGGGATATAGACTCGAGTCTGGTGGGATCCCTGCCCTGAGAAACTGGGAGTGCAGGCCTGGGTGCTGGCAAACAGGAGGGAGAGCTCCCTGGAGGAAGCAGCACTTATCTTACAGATAAGAAGGAGGTATTCAGGGGAAAAGTACTGTTGAAGGAAGACATTCCAGAAAGCAAGAAGAGAACAAAGGTGCGGGAGGTATTAAGCAACTCAGTTTGCATGGAAACTACAGATTATATGAAGGCAGAGAATGATGAAAGATGGGACTAATTTGGGGTTGAGTTAAAAAAAAAAAAGAGTATTACAAGTTCCATAGATATGAATGTGTTCTCTGAAAGGGATGATAGAGTCTGTATGAAAATGCTTTAAAATGTAGAAAACACAATACAAAAGCAATTAGTGATTGCCAGCACACACACACACACACACACACACACACACACACACACATTGTGATCTGTGATGTACCAGTGGTGGTAGAAGAGTGTTGCTACCCTTAGAAACGCCTTTATTTGTGTATTTCCCCACACTTTCTCTGGGTTAGTTTCATGAATATACTGATTTTCAGCTAATGTTCCGCATCTGCCCCCACGGTCCCCAGTCAGGACTAGAGCTGTATGTCGTTTCCCCAACACCGAGTCAAGGGTCTTGGAAACGTGAGCAAAGGGTCAGGTTTCCTGGAGGAACCCTTGGATGTTCTTACTCAAAGTATAGTTCACCCTTGAATAACATGGGTTTGAACTGAGTGGGTTCACTTATACAGAGAACTATAAATGTATTTTCTCTTCCTAATGATTTTTTTTTAAGGGAGGAGGCAGAGGGAGAGAGAATCTTTAGCCGGAAGCGGGGTTCGATCTCACAACCCTGAGATCATGATCTGAGCTGAAATCAAGAGTTGGACGCTTAACCAACTGAGCCACCCAGGTGTTCCCCCTTATGGTTTTCTTAATAACATTTTCTTTTCTTGGGCTTACTTTATTAAAAGAATGCAGCATAGAATGCATATAACGTACAAAATATGTGTTAGTTGATGTCTAATGTTATTGGTAAGGCTGTCGGTCAACAGTAGGCTGTTAGCTAAATTTGGGGGAATCAAAAGTTATATGCAACTTTTCAGCTGGGTGGAGGCTCGGAGTGCTGGTGCCTCTAACCCTGGCCTTGTTCAAGGTCAACTGTCACAGTGCCTTGGAAAGATCTCCCAACTCAGAGATGCAAGGGGTGGTTCTGAACCGCAGGAAGGAGGAGAAACTCTGCTCTGCATTTTCCTGCAGCAGAGGGAAGAGAGTCCTGCGGGAATTGTAAGTCGGCATTGCCCGCGTGTGGAGTCACTTCCTGTGCCTGAGCCTCAGTTTCCACATCTACAAAATAATGGGATGATGCAGTCTCCAGCATCCCTAGAAATATGCCGCAGTAGCCCTTCTTGCTGGGACCACTGACTTCATGCCTTCCGAGGCCCTGGATCCTCTCCTGTGCCTACCATCAGCCAGTTATTGAGCGCTCGCTGTGGCCCGTGGGGGCAGAATTAAGCCGGGAAGCATGAACACACATGTCTTCTCCATTCCCTGGACATTCATCTGAGCTCTGGTCGCTGCTCTATCCACGGGCTCTCTCTGTATCATCTTACGGGAAACTAAAACCTCTCTGGGATGCCATCTCCACACTGACCCAGGCGAGCTGACGAGAACACAACATTTCTGTCTTGATCTGCACCCCGAATCTTCTTGCCACCCTGGCCCCATCCAGTAGGCACGCCTAGTTTTTGCATTTGTATTTTTCCCGCTTTGCTTGGCCTGACTGCTCCTCACCCTTGCACATCTGAGACTGAAGTTCTATGAAGCAGGCCGCTGGTGGAACTGAAGCCCCACATGGGGCTTGAAACAGAGATACGACAGCCACTCCCAAGAGGCTCAGGGAGGCAATAAAACTTTGCCCGAGGTCTCTTGTCTTTTGGCACATTCAATCCTACGCCGTAAGATGTCTTGAATCCTGGCAACATTTTGTCCAGTTGGGTCTAGTTTGGGTTGTTTTGTAAACTATATAATTTCAAAGAGTCCCACCCTTCTCTTCTCCATCTGCCTTTTTTTTTTTTTTTTTTTTTTTTTTTGGTGTATCTACAGCTTCCTAGACCTTGGGTGAGGCACTTTACATAAAGACCTACAAGACTGCCATGACTTTTTCTCTTTGACAGATGAGGAAACCGCATTTCAGCGAAGTTCACTCTCTTGAGGAAGGGCTCTCAGCTTGAAAGCTCGAGCTTTCCAGTCAATCTGGAGACCAGCCGAGCGTCACACTGCAAGGAGCAATGGCACTCTGGGGGTGTTCTGCTTGGTGCCGTCAGTGTGGGCCTGGAAAAGCTGCCAATGATTTTTTTTTTTAATAAATCAAATCCTATGTTTCGGGCCTTAAGGGAGTGTCTAGTGAATCCTTCTGTGAAACAAGGATATGTTCCCTTGACACTCAACAACTTCTGTCTAATTTATCTGCTTTCTAGCCTGGAACTTTTATAGATGTTCATTTTCCTCAAATGGAGTCCTGTCCATATTTGTCCAGCATGTGATCCTGATTCTTAATAAAATAACAGCAGGAATGAGGATTTGAAGGATTTGAACATGCAGGTAATATCGCAATTGTTCACATAAAAACGGTTCATTTCAAAATCATTGAAATGTTTGGACTTGTGCTCAAGACGATTTATGATTTGTTAAACCTTTCTTTCTAGCCTTGTTTTCTACCTTTCTTAACGTACTTCATGCTACAGCCGCCAGCACCTTCCTCCTTTCGAAAGGTCTTATCTTTCCCCCTGAGTCTGTGCTTACCAGAATTCCTTCCCTTTGAATGCTCCTCATTCCAACACCACCCCTCCAACCTAGTGTGCTCAAGCCTGTGGGAGCACTGTCTCCCTCTCTCTCTCTGTCGCAGACACACACACACACACACATGCACGCACGTATCCTCCAACACACAGACGTGCCCAAATCCTGCAAATCTACATTGTCCAGGTGGGTAGTCACAGACCCCTGTGGCCATTTAAATTAAAACTAGTTAAAATGAAATAAAATGTCAACAGATGAGTAGAGAAGCAAAACGTGGTATAGGCATCAATAGAATACTATTAAACCTGAAAAAGGAAGGGGATTCTCACACCTGCTACAACACGGATGAATCTTGAAAACATTCTGCTACGTCAAATAAGGCAGACAGCAAGGGACCCATATTGTACAATTTCATTTATATGAAGTACCCAGAATAGACAATTCCTGTAGAGACAGAGAGCAGAATAGAGGTTACCAGGGGCTAATCTGGGGGGAAAAGGGAGTAGGGAATCATGTATAATGGTACAAAGCTTCTGTTCAGAATGATGAAGCATTTCTGGAAATGAACAGAGCCGACAGTCGCATGACGTTGTGAATGTACTTCATGCCACTGAATTATGCACTAAAAAATGGTTCAAGTGGTAATTTTTGCGTGATATGTATTTTACAACAATAAAAATGAAAAAAATATTTTAAAAATTAAAAAAAAAAACCAACCTTTAAAGAAAAGATAAAATACAGGTCTTCAGTCCCACTGGCCACAGTTCAAATGCTCAACGGTCACGTGTGGCTGGTGGTGACTGTGCTGTCCCGAGACGATTGAGAACATTTCCATCGTTGCTGAAGGTTCTTGTGGGCCAGGCTGCTCCAGATCCTTCTAGGCCCGCTCATTTTTTTTTAAAACATTCCCAGAAGATCCAATCAGCTGTGATTACTCCTTGGAATTCTTGTAATTAATTATTTGTTGTGACCCCTTTCCAGTCTTTATCAAATTCTTCATTGTATTTCAGGCAAGTATGCAGGGAGCTGATTCCCGGACAAAACTGCAAGCCAGCGGAGGGGCAGGGCCAGAGTTTGGAAGTTTCGTGTCTCCGGGGGTGCTGGTCCCACCCGACGGCCCGCGGCTTCCCACAGTGCCTTGCCAACTCATCGGCCCTCTCCCGATAGGTGCCTTGGAAGGAACGGATGAGGCAAGAAGACAAACGGCTGGACACCAAACCTTTTACGTTATGGTCCTCCCTGGGAATGTAATTCCATCTTCTATCTCTCAGGAACCACTTGAAGATGACATATTTGTCTTCCATGAATAAATTTGTATCACAACTCGTGGGCCATAAATTAGGTGTCATCTGTGCATTCCTCTGGGAATGAAGGGAGTGTTCTCTGGGAACTTTCATAAATGGGATAGAAATTTGTCCTATGTATGTGTGAAGTCACTTCTCAGCTAGCTATTGAAGGGAGCTCCCAAGCCTTCCAAAAACAAATGGCAAAGTCACTTTGTTTTCTGTAACGCAAATCCTTTTGCAACAAATAGAGTCCTCCTCTGCTCATTATCTTGTCATTAAAACCTCTGGCTTGATGTATTTCTCTATAAAATAAACCCAAGACCTTATTCATAGAGGAAAATGCAAACACGGGCTTTGCCACATATGAAAGGGACCCAGTGTAAAAAGAGCTTTCTTTCGCCTCTTGAGTTCGATGATGAGATCTCGTGGCCAGACAACATTTTTTGACTGGTAAGAGCAGAAACGACCCTCTTGAGTTACTGTTTAGTGAATGAGGGCCTTTGTTTCCCACAGAAGAATTAAAAACCCATGGGCCTCCCCCACGCAAACAGGAATACATTTCACACGGCGGTGTTGGGATTAAATGACTGGATCATGAAAAAAGCCAGAAGAATGCCCGCTCACGTTTTAATCATTTACCTGGCATTCCACTTAGGACAGTTTCACGGAAAACTAGAAGGTTAGGTCAAGGGTGACCTTCCCCAAACGCTCTGTGTGCATCTCTGCTCCTTTCTCCGTCTCTCCAAAGTACAGGAAAATGGCCCATTTTCTGCTGGTCAGATCTGAAGATGGGAACAGAGACACTGGGAGCTGGAAGAGGTCTCTGAGGGTCGCCGTGTCATCCCGCAGGTGAGGAGTGAGGCTTGCAGAGAACACGCCCATCCGAGGTCACACACAGTAAACAGCAGAACTGGGACGAGCGTGTCCACCACAGTCTCCAGGCCAGGATTGCAGGAGATTTTTTCTCCTGCGATCATTGGCCAATTTGACATTTCTGAAACTTTAAATGATCTTCCTCTTCTTTAAAGTGGTTCCTGATACCTGTTGGAGAAAGAAGGGCAATCCCTGGCAAGAAACAGACATGGAGGGAGTAGGATTGAGAGTTAGAGACAGGATGGGAAAGCCACTGGGTTCTCTCCTGGTTGTGCTCCCGATTAGCTGGCCGACCTGGAACTGGAACCAGATCCTCATTCCTGTGTGCCCCTTTCCTGCATGGTGCGAAAGGGAGGACACTGTCCATTTCACGGGCTTGCTCTGAAGAACCCACCGTAGATGGGAAAGTGCTGTAGGGAGTTGTGAGGGCTAAGCAGAAGCAGAGTGTAATTACCCATGTGAAAGCTGCCATTCTGTTCAGTGCAAAGTAGGGAGAAATGGCGGGAGGTGTGAAGAGCTGCTCCTGAGCGAGGTATGGTTCCTAGGGATGAGACCAGCCCTGGAGGGAGAGGGACAGACACTGGAACTGAGATGCTTGGCAAAAGGAGATGGCAGCAACAGTGTGGGCGGTGGTCTGATGGGAACTAGGAGAAGGGGATGAGCTCGGGGGTGGGGGGAGTGGAGGTGTGGGATGAAGGGCAGAGAGATGTATGAAAGGGTACAGCCAGAGGAGCCTGGATCCCAGCTGTACCACACACCAGATCACCAGATCGTGCCTTGCTTTCTTTGTAAAATGGGCCCACTGGTACGTGCTCTGGGCCAAGGCAGGATCATCTACTCGAAAACCCTTTTTAATTTATTTTTTATTTATTTTTTATTTTTATTTTTTTAAGATTTTATTTATTTATGTGACAGACAGACAGCCAGCGAGAGAGGGAACACAAGCAGGGGGAGTGGGAGAGGAAGAAGCAGGCTCCCAGCCGAGGAGCCTCATATGGGACTCGATCCCGGAATGCCGGGATCATGCCCTGAGCCGAAGGCAGACGCTTAACGACTGCGCCACCCAGGAGCCCCAAAAACCCTTTTTAAAAAAAAAAAGATTGTATTTATTTCTTTTTAGAGAGAGAGAGAGAACATGCATGTGAAGGCGGGGTGGGGGGGAGGGCCAGAGAGAGAGGCAGACTCCCCGATGAGCGCAGATCCTGAGGACGAGGGTCTCCATCTCAGGGCCCTGAGATCATAACCGAAGCCAAAGTCCAGAGTAAGACGCCCACCTGACGCCACCCAAGTGCTCCTTCTTGAAAGCCCTTTGCAAACTGCAGGAGTAGCCCACGGAGGCTACTGTGCTCCTGGGGGAGGGGACCTGAGCTTAGCCAGGGAGGGGCTGTGTGTGATGCGGGATAAGGTATCAGGCTTAGGTTTCCGAATCTTTAAATGAAGGTCCTTGGAAAGATGATGAAGAGAGAGATAGAGGCAGAGAGAGACAGAAAAACTAAAACTCCCTAACTATTGTTTACACCCCCGCCTTCCCGAAGAGTAAGTATACACTGCAAGGCCCAGACTTTCTAAGTGATCCATTCAAGTGATCCGAGGCTGATAGGCCATGCTGGGAAGACCCTTCTGGGAGGATGTGCCAGGGAGCACCAATCACTGCGCTCTGGCTTCCCTTTTCATGGCCCAGGGAGCACAGGGAGAACACTTCCCTCCGCGCAGAGCCGAATGAAGGGCACAGACTGTCAGGGCTGGAAGGGACCTCACACATCATCTATCTAGTTCAACCGCCTGTCTGATGCTCGGCCTCCTTCTGGGATGCCCTCGTCCGCTGAAATGTGGAAGCGCCGTGTTGAGGTGGTCCATTTCATCTTTGAACCACTAGGACTACAAGGAAACTTCATTTTAATTTTTGAAATCTCTCGGGGTGCCAAGAATTATCACAGCATTTTCCTCATCTACAATGGTTTCCTTATGCCCCTACCTTTCCAGTCTCGGTACAACTACTTAAACCATTCTCTCAATAACAAGAAACTCTCAAAGTCCTTACTCCGTGCCCTGCACTGTCCTCTATGCTCTGCAGATACCGGTTTATTCAATCTTCTCAACAATTGTAGGAGAAGGGTGTTGCACCATTTTTATCCCTGTTTTACAGAAGAGGAAACTGGAGCACAGAGAGGTTAGGTACTTGGCTCAAACACACACAGCTATTACACTTTGGAGTCAGGACTTGAACACCGGCAAGCCACGGGTCTTGAACTCTGCTCCTGGGGCCTAAAGCTTGTCCTGATCACGCCTTTTCCCTGGCACTTTCTGTGCTATTGCCAAATGGCCTTTCGCACTTTCTACCTTGTGTGAAGCCTTGGTACCTGTGATTTAGCCTCCTTGGAGTCAACCAGCCAAAAGCCCTACAGAAAGCCAGCCCTGGGGAGATAGTGATCAGAATTGTTCGCCCAGCCCAGCACGCACCATTTGCATCTCAAAGAAGCTTTGTGGTTTTCCACTGATTTCAAAGCTCTAAGTATAGGGAAGGGCCCCACGGTATTTGCAGTTTTGAGGGTTTGCAAGTGGCTCCAGGCTGACCCTGGATCGTCTGCACCTCCGAGACCCCGCACACCAAAGAACTCAGCGCCTTTCACCTGCTATTCAGAAACTGAGAAACAGTTGTAGTCTAGTTTGGGGGTTTTGTTTGATTATTTTTGTTTTGTTTTTGCCTACAGCTGTTTGATGACTGTTTGATGACTTTGAGAAAGAAAATGTCCCTTGCGAGGAAATCGAGGAAATCAAGTCTTCCGTCTGGTTCGTTCCCAAAGCCAGGAGAGATGTCCCGTTTCTTCGTTTCTGGACCTCGTCTCCCATGGTACTTGTGACTCTAGTATGGGACAGACCCCAGGACCTTGGTTGTTTCCAGCCTCCACCTTCCCTTCTCCCTGGGTGGGTCTCTGTTAAGAAAGTCGTACCCTCCAGTCACCCCCAAGCCATCCCAGGCCCAGTGGGAACAAGCCGAGGCCACTCACCCTGCAGCCCTTCCTGCGGAGCTGAGCCCGCTTGTGGACCAGCACCCCTCCCCAGGGGCTCTCAGGAGCTGGCCTTGTTTTTCCTCTTGCATCCTTCCCCAGTGTCTAGACCAGAGCACAACTCACAGCCAGTGTTTGTTTGGGTTGAACCGAATCAAATTAAACACAATTGAAACAAATCTAATTTAATCTTTATTCCTCAGCTCGCTCTGTTGTACAGCTGTGAGATGGGAAGAAGGGGTAGCTTCGTCCCTGCAAATTCTAGGCCAATGCACTCTTCCATTCCAGAACGCTCCATACCTTGTCCTGGAGGGAGCAGAGCAAGCCAGCCCCCGACCCACTGAGGCCAGCGGCTGGGTCTAAGAATTCAAAGTTCTCACTCCACCTGGATCTAGGAAGCCTTTGATAAGAGTTGACACCAGAGAATCTCTGTCCCTCACAAGCTACTTCTCTTCTGTGCCTATAAAGGATAAAGATCTATTTGTCTCTGTGTGTATGTTACAAAAAATGAATGGGGATTTAATTACAACGGCTCATTTCCTAAAAGGAAGTCCTATTTACGACGTACCATATGTTTTGCTAGCGGCCATACCCCTGAGGGCCGGAGTCTTGTCAGATTTCCTTAGATAAACGGGGTCAGCGTGCCTGGCCTCTCGGGGACGGGAGGACAGGCCGAGGGTTCCAGGAAGTGGGGAGGAAGAGGTAGGTGGGCTCTCGCCTGAGAGAGCTTGGACCACCGGAGACCTGCCAGCATCAGCCAGCAACCAGGGGAGGCCGCCCGGGCTTCAGAGGATGGAACGAGAATCTCAAACAATTTGTGATGATTAAAACTCGCCTGGCTTTTTTCATCTACTAAAGTGGCTCTTGAGGGGGAGAGAGTCTCTCTCTGATCCTTCCTTTGGTGGTTTTAATTCCCAGCGCAGATGGCTTCCTAGGGCTCCCAGAACTTTGCAGCAAGATCCCTGGGCAGCAGGGGAGCTGGGAGGGGGCCAGGTTCGGGTCATTTTCCTACATTTTACCTTTGGTGGGTACCTATAATTTTAGATGCTGTGAAGCTGAGGGTGGGGCCTTTTGGATTTCTTGGCTGTGCTTTAATGTGTTCGTTGGAACCTGCTAGAACGAGACTCCATTGACGAGCTTTATTAGGGGGAGACACCTCTTCCCACTCAGTCTTCCCTTTTCTTCCCAAGCCCCTTCCCCTTTGCCAAGTGCTGCTTCTCTTGTCTCCTCCCCACTGCCTCTTTAAAATCAAACAACCTCCTGCCTTATTCCCCTGTCTCATACCACCCCCCACTCCTTCCACTCTCCCTGCATTGCTTGGACTTCAGACTCCTGGAGGTTCCCCTTTCAGCTCTAGCATGATCTTTAAAGTGGATCTTTAAAGTGGATTCCTTGTGAATTGGGGAGGTGGACACCATAGTCCCACAAATGTCCCTTTTAGCTCTCGCATGAATGAGGCAAAGTCGCTGATGGTCCTGTCTTTTCTACTACAAGGGCCTAGCAGATACCTACCTGCTCTGAAGCAGGAGGGAGTCAGGCAAAGCCACCAGAAACCAGGAAGCCTCCGGGGAGGTGAAGAACTTGATGGAAATTGGGATGGGATTGCCTGTCCTCGGATGGTGGTCCAGGAAGACTCCCGATGCTCCAGACCTGGGTTTTCATTGTCAAAACAAGGATGGGACCCTGAGAGAGGGACTAGTGGCTGGCTGGTGAAGGGGGAAAGTGCCACACATGGTTGTGTACTGGTTCAAATGATGGAGATGCCCGTGTTCACTGCGGACCCCACCACCCTCCCCCGGGGTCCTGAGAGCCTCCTGGAAGACAGAGATTGACTCATTCATCCCTCTTTGTCCATGTGCACAAAGGAAGTGCTCAGGAAGGCCAGGAGCACTACTGCTAGAGCCTGCCCACCTCCCTGCTGCACAGGCTCCCCTTGTCCCCCCACGTCCCCTGGTGACCCCTCACGCCCCTCAGGCCTCTGGACACAACTTCCCGCTGCTTTCCTCCGTGGCCAAGACCAGGCCTTTTTCAGGCTCTCTGCTTCCAGACTGCGGCTAAACCTTTCGGGCCTCCCTTCACATTCTCTTTAAGGAGGAATGACATGGGCTTCAGGTCCATTTAAAAAGGCGTTCTTCTAAGTTCCTGGGACCCAAAGCTCCGTCAGGCTCTCTCAGCGACCCCTCCCTAAGGACAGGGGATTGGTTTCCAGAGGCCTCTTGGTAATTAGAGACCCCCTTTAGTTCTCCTGTTATATAAGAATCCAAGGCACCAGGCGACCCTCTGAAAACCTGGCTAGTTTTTAAAAACGTATTTTTAGCTAGAATCAAATGGTGGGAGCTTTGCTCAACTTTGTAGCAGCGAAGCTGTGATCCCCTCGCCCTTCCTTCTCGCCTTCTCCTTCCCTCTCCTTGGCCAGGTCCTCCCCTCACTCTGCACCCCTGCTTCTCCCACTTGCCTCCCAGCCCCTTCTCCCCAGCAGGGAGGCCTGGGCTGCGTGCGCGCGCGCGCGTGCGTGTGCGCGTGCGAGCGGGGGCGCGCGCGTGGAGGTGTGCGGGGCGGGAGCGCGGGGCCCGCGGTGCGCGGCGGCCATGCTGCATTTCTGGCTGCTCATTGTTCAGCCTCCGTCTCCATGGCGACGGGAGCAGCTGCTCCATTCTGGGCCTTGGCTTGGCGGTGCGGGGCGGCCCGCCCGCCTGTCTGCCCGCCCGTCTGCCTGCCCAGTCGTGGGAGCTGCCAGCTCCGCGCCCTCCCGCTGCCCACAGGCCCTGCCAGGCCGGGCGCAAGAAAGCGTGTTTACTAACACCATCCACACGGCTCCCTGGGCACCGCGGCTCTGCCCAGAAGATGTCAGGCCGAGGGCACCGGGAGGTGGGCCTGGAGCCAGGCTGTCTGCAGCCCAGGGAACACTGCCCCTGGCCGGCTGCTGCCCTGGGCTGCCAGCGGGCCGGCGGAGGGGCTCCCGGCCTCCCCGCTCAGCCGCCGCCCTGGGGGCTCAGAGGCCCCAGGGAGGCCCTCTCTCAGGGTTTCCTTGCCCTTCCTTTAGGATGCCTTCCCAGAAGCGCCTCAACGTTCCTGGCCTCGGTGCCCACGCTCCCCCACGTCTCTCTGAAAGCCTTCCCTGGCAGTTCGGCTCTGGAGGCCTCGTGGCTGCTCCGACTGGTGGGGAGCCATTAACATCAGAAGTGGACAGGGCCATCAAGAAGGACCTGCAGGGCTGGAGGTGGCCTGGGGCGAGGGGTCTCATTGTGCAGATGGAGAGAACAAGGACCGGTGGGGAGGCGGTGATAGGAAGAGGTTCAATTGGCAAATCACAGTCATTGCAAGGAGCCCAGGCCGTGTGCTGGAACCACACTGTCCTAGCAGCCCAAGCCTTTGGCCTTGGCCTCCTCCGGAGGTCCTGAAGCCTTGAGCCCTTTCTGACCCTCCTCACCCTCCCCTTTCTGCCCTTCATCACTCTTCCCTCCTTCCAGTCTCTCTAACCTCACTTTCTCTCCCTGCGCATATCCCTCTCACACCCCTGCTTCTGCGCCTCTAGGGCGACTTGGGCTGTGTGTACATGCGTGTGCGTGTGCATGTGTGTCCGGCCCTTGGGCCCGAAGGATGTTTCTACCTTGAACTTCCCCATCGGCATGCAGCCCCGGGTGGGGCCTCTGACTGACAAAGTCCCAAAATTGGGAGTCTGAAGTGTCAGAGCCAAGGGCCAGGTGGCCCTGAGCAGCCCTGTTGTACCCCCCACCCAACAGGCCCCTTCCACTCCACCCCAGACTTCTGGGAACCCTCACACAACCGCAGAATTTTCTCTGTCTCTCTGTTCTCCTGATAACCCACTGGCCGCCAACTCAACACGGTTACCCCAGTGGGTGTCACACTGCCTGATCTCTCACCATTATTTCTTCAGCAATTCCTGGTGAATGCAAATCCGAGGGGTTTGTGCCCACTCTCTTCTGTGGCTGCATTCAGTCAGCGTCTGTTACGTGTCCTGGTTCAGGGACTAGGAATCCAGATGTAGGCCAAGGGGCATCCAGACTTCCCAAGACCACTTGGTCTACGCACGGTTCAGCTTGCTTCCTGGCCAGATTCTGGCCCCTGCCTGTGCTGAACTCAGACCTGACCCCTAAGGCTCTTAAGGCACACATGCCACCACCCCGCCCCCCATGAGGGAAAGACCTGGGCTCCATCCCCGGCATGCAGGCTTAGGAACTGAGATGAGTGTGCCCTCTTTTAGGATTTTGTACACTGAATCTGATCTGGGCTGTGGGCCCAGGGGTTGCCTGGGTCCTGAGGAGAGGGATCTCAGGCCTCAGGGAACAAATGGGGAACATGACTTTGGGAGATTGCAAGGTCCCTTTGTGGCTGTCTGCAGTCCCCTTGAGGCCAGCCCTCCCACAGACCTAGGGTTGACACAGGTCTGTTGGGAGGTGCCAGGGGGCGCCACTGTGGGCAGTCCTGATAAGGGTGTAGGAGATGGAGGAGGGGTCCGCTCTGTGAGGACTGGGCGGGGGAGCCTGTGTGTAACCATTCACCCAGTGGAATCTACACTATGCTGGTCCTGGGGTAAAACACCTCCCATATGAGCCTTCCATTTACTCCTCACAGAGACCCTCTGTGGCAGGAGTGATCCCCTGGTTTTGCAGATAGGGAGGTGAGGCTCAGTTTCCCTGAGCCCGCAGGGCAACCCAGCTGTGGAGCAGAAAACTCAGCTCTAGTCAACCAAAAAACTCATTTCTCTTTCCCGAGTCATCCTACCTCACGGGATTTGGGGGTGTCTCTTCTAAACCATGATCCATAGAACCAATCACCGCTGGAGAACTCAACAGCATGCCCTAAGTGACTCCATCCCACAGCCACCCCATCCCTTTCCTGGAACCAAGAGCAGCCTCCCACCTCCAAGCCCCTGTGTTTGCCTGCCCCCAGTTTTCACATCGTCTCTAGGGGGAGAACCCTAAAATGCACATAGCTCAAAACACAATAAACTAAAAAAAAAATAGAAGAAAGCATGAAAAATAATAGCAACCCGGCATCTTTGTACGACCCCCAACGTACATGAAATCATATATACAACCACGTCTATGTCTACAAACATTGAGATACACGGTGGCAGACAGAGATATAGGCCCGTGTCTAGTGCTGTGGGATAGCATCAATGTGTAGTTAGGTATTAAGTTGACCTAAGTAACTAGCATAACATAATTCTTTTCCAGTCGTAAGTCAACCAACCCCCCTGTGTGTGTGTGGTAAATGGTGAAGTAAAAGAGAAAGCCATGGAAGGATCTATTCCAGGCTGTTAACAGCAGTGATCTAGGGTTGGGGAGAGAATGGAGGGAGAGTCAGTCAGAGACAAAAGGCTGGCTTTTCCTCATTTATTTTTATATCGTTTCACTTGTTACAACACACATGCACATATACACACACATTACTTCGGCAACTTAAAGCTAAATAAATTTTTAAAAGACCCAAATCTGATTATGTCTCTTGTTACTTAATATCCTTCAATAGCTCCCCATTGCTCCTGGGATATCATCCAAACCTGACAGGGTTGGCAAGGCTGTTTGTAATCTGCCTCCTGTCTGCCTCTCCCGCCTCATGCCTCCACCATGCCAGCCCACAGCCTGGGCTGCAGCCAAACTGAATTCCACTCAGTGTCTCTGCGTGGCCCCCAGCTTCATATCACCATTTCCTGTACCTAGAAGTCTCATCCCCACCTTGCTCCCTTCCCTGCACATTTCTCAGAAGGGCAACACGGCCGTGTTGTGTTTACAGAGCGGGCCCTTTCCCAGGCTGTGGGGAGGAGAGAGGGTCAGGGAAGGTGTCTTACAAGAGGGGACAATGGCACTGGGTCTCGTTCTGTTTCTTGCTAGAAGGACTCACCACCTGGCGAATGGTCGTGGAGGAGACTGACACGTTGAAATGCATGGGATACCAGATCTCTTTACTGAGGGGCTGGGACTTCTGCTCCCTTCACCCATGACCATTTCAGAGCCCCACAGTTGGGCAACGCCAGGGTCAGAACGGGCAGTGTCTCCGGCTCTCGACACTGGTGACTTCGATAAAAGACAACTGTTAATGTTTGGAAATAGGGGTAAAGACAATTTGAAGAAGGCCCTGAACATCTACTTAAGGAAGAAAGCTTTGTAAGGACTTGGGGCAAATGGCAGGAGACAAGAGTCATGGGCATTTTGGTATTTTCTGACTGAAGATTTGAGAAGGCTTCCACAGGAGAAATCACACTCTCCTGGAAGGTGGGATTCAGAGTCCTCTGGTCTTTGGCTGGTGACCTTAGACAAGCCATTGACCTCTCTGGGTGGGCCTCAGTCTCCACCTCTGTGTAGGCTGATATAGTCCTTAAAATTGTTAGAATCTCTTTTCTGGAACTCATAATTCATCCCCATTGTGACTGAAAGGCTGGAGTCATAACTGTAACACTTTCAGTAGAAAAAGATTAAATTAAAACAAATAATTTGCACTTTGACCCACAAACCAAAATGATCAACAGGGTAACACAGCTTGACTGCAACCCGTAATTTAAACAAAGATGTGTGAAATCAAGAAATGTTGAAAATCATTTTAGAATCCTGTAATTGTTCAGGGCTGAGCTTACCCAATGCTGCACGTGTGTGTCTTAAAGCACTGGTTTTTATATATTTTAGCTGTTATTATTCAAACTGAGCCCGCATCGTGTGTAGAATTGGGAGTTATTGTAGTCAGTGTATAAACTGAATGAAATCAGCCCAGGGAATGCAGCTTTCATTCTTATTTATGGGAAAATGCTGTTTAACTAACCTTGAAGTAAAATCTTTTGGAAAAAAAAATCTTTCTTGTGCCTTGCAAAGAATTTCCCTTGAAACACAAAAGGAAGAAAAAGGGATTTTTTTAAAAAAAATTAAAAATAAGTTTATGTGCAAAGACTCATTTTCTTCCCTTCTAATCAGGTATATACTTCAACTTGAAAACATGAGGAGACAATGTTTAGTATCGTAGCTGCGGGTGGGGTAGGGAGATTCCTGTCAGCCTGATTCTGGCGCCCAGGAGGACTTCAGTAGGGATCCTTCCAGGAAAGTTCACCCAGGACTCTTCTGTCCTTGGAGACTAGGGAGCCTCTGAATGCACTCATACTACCGGTTGAACCACATTCTCTAAAGCCTCTTATACCAACAACCGTTTCCAGCAGGTTCTCCCAGCTTCATGCTAGTAGCAACAAGAGTTTGTGAACTGGAAAGGGACTTAGAAATAGTCTAAGCCTTCATTTACAAATGAGGAAACAAAGGTGCAGAGAAGAGAGGGATATGCTGAAGGAAGAGAGCCAGGGCCCCGACACAGAGCATAGGGCCCCCCTGACCTTCGTGCGGTGGACGGGGATCTCAGGGTTGGACAGGGGCTCCTGACCCTGCAAGATTTCCTGGCATCTTCTACTGGGAAAAGAGGGTCCCGGGCTTTGAGGTCACTGTGTTGGGATGGGGCCCAAGGTTTTCTGTGGAGGCCACAGGCCAGAGGGACTGGAGGGGAGATCCTGGGTGGGAAGGGGCTGGCGTGGGAAAGGCTGTTCAGAGCCGGTGCTGGGTGTGAGGTTGGTACTTCCTGCTTGGTGATCTGGTTTCAGCTGGGCTGGGGCAGGCTGGGGAGGGCCTCTTCTCAGGTTCCCTCAGGATTCTCAGGAGTCCCCTCTGGCACTTGTCGCCTCAGCACAGATGCTGTGTCACCTCAGCCCTGTTGATGTGTGGGTGCCATTTTCCTAACATCCTCTTTTCTGAAACAACGATTTCCAGATGGAAAAGCTGAGATGCAGAGATGCCAAGTGATGTGCAAGAGGCCTGGTGGCCGGCCCTGCAGAACAAGGGTCAGAGCTCATGTGTTCTGACACCCAGCCCCATGGACCTTGTTGCCTTGCCCTGGACACCACGCCTGTGACTTACAGCCCCCCTGAGAAAGCTGTCGACCCGCATCCTCTGTGCCCACATGGTAGATGGATGCTTCTCGGGCCTTGCGAGCAGAAGGATGAGGCCATGATGGTATCTGAGCTGTGGTCAGCAGCTTGTCCCGAGGCCTCCAGGGTGCGCAGGCCTGCACTAGGCCCTCTGAAGTTCAAAGCCACTTGGGACAAAATACAGGGTCTTGAGGATCTTTGGTCCCAGGGACTCATTATTTCTTACAACATAACATCTTGGGAGACAGAAAGAGATGACGGAAGGGGCCTGTGGTTTGGCTCTGGGTGACCCGGGTGAGTTATTCAACCCCGGAAGGGCTCCATTCTTCCTCTGCGAAGCACAGAGAGGAAGGTCTTCCTCAGGCTGTCGCGGAGGGGCTGGAACTAGACAGGGTGTGCGAAGCAGCGAGCACCGTGGGGGCACGTGCGTGTGTGTGTGTGTGTGCGCGTGTGTGTGTGTGTGTGTGTGTGTGTGTCCAGCTTCCCCACCTCTGCCCACCTCCGCTGTAGCAGCCCTGGGTCCTACTGTCCCACACACACCCCGGCCCTTGGGGCCCTCCTCCCGATCTTGCCATTTCCCCTGACTCAGGGGCCACATCTGTCCACTGAAGCCTTGGATCCTGCTCAAACGCCCCCCACTCAGGGAGACTCGATGCCACCTTCCTCTCTTCAGGGAACGACCCCACCCCCCAGGCACTGACCTGACTTAGGTGCTGTGCCTTCCTCTTGCTCTGCGGTGAAAAGAAAATGGCCATAGTTTTGAATGATGGGGTGCTTGTCCTCTCGCAGCCTTGGCGGTGTTTGCTGTGGAGTTAGCACTTAGTGCCACAGGGAGAACTGAGATCGGAGCATGGCTTGGGACGAGGCCCGGCCTTGGAGTCCGCAGCATCCAGGGGAGAGACCCAGCCTCAGCTTCTGCTGTGCGATCAGCCTGACCCCTGTTTGAATCGGAGCACAGACACCCACCCACACTGTGATCCTAGGCAGCTCAACACATCTCTGGTTTTGGGGTTTTTTTTTCAACCTAACATGGAGACAGTCATGCCAACTTCAGGTGGGAAACCCCGAGCCCCTCGCAGGGATGACTGAGCAGCAGCTGGAACGGTTAGAGGGAGGATGGGTTTATCTGCGGCTTCTCCAGGGGCATTCCAAGCCCCGTCTGCAGAAGGGCAGGGCTGCCCGGAGACGGAGGGGACAGGTGAAGTGGCAGCCACTCCTGGGGCCAGGCTCAGGGCTGCACGCTTCCCCGGCCATATGGCATGAGGGACACCAATACAGTTGTCTGTGCACAACTGTAACCAACAGTCTGCCGATTGTTTGCCCTTGAAGGCACCCCCACCATGTGACAGGTGGCTCTATTCGGCACTGGCACACTGCGGGAGTAGGAACACACCCGCGCTGCTCTGGGGCCCCGGCTGGAGAAGGCACAGAAGCTAATGGAAGTGCCGACAGCAGGAGACAGAACAAACTTGTTGCAGAAAAAGCTGACCTTTGGGAATTGGGGGCCACCTGGCAGAGGGATCCGGGAAAGACAATGTTCCCCCATGCCTCAGTTTCCCCTTCTCTAAAATTGAGGGATTAGGTTGGCTCAAGGCTGAAGTCCTTTCTAGATGCACCATACTAAGATCTGAGGATAGACGCCTTCTACACCCGCCAGTTGGCTTTTTAAGACCTTGGTGGAAAGATCTCTTGCGCATAGCATTCAGACGCTCCCAGTTCATCCACCGTGTCACTCCCCAGCTTCGAGCCCTTATGGCTCTCTGTGGCTGAAAACATCACCTCCACCCTTGCACTGGCCTTTTGGGCCTCCGTACTTTGGCCTGTGCTTGCTCCCCTTCAGGCCAGCATGCTTCATCCTCTGTGCCTTCCCCGGGCTTATACCACGCCCATGACCTAAAATGCCCTTCCTGTGCTTTTCTCCTGACTTGCTCAGCTCAGAAGTGGACTCTCCAGGGAGCCTCCAGGGATGTCTTCTTTCCTAGCTCAGCCCCCCTCCACCCCACCCTCTCCATGCAGACCTCAGGCTGACGCTTAGCACCCTGTTTTGAAATGAAAGGTTTTAAGGCCTGTCTTTCCTATTAACCAGGGAGCTTCTGTCACAGAAGCAAGAGGAAAGACAGGAGAGATTGGGGGTGGGTACAGAGCATCACTGGCAACTGCAGAGGGAGCAAGGAAGACAGAGACCCCAAGGCAAGGAAGGAAAGGAGGGAGAGAGGCCATGAAAGAAAGAAATAGAGGGGCTGGGGTGGGAGTAATCAGTCATTTCACTCTTCTGGGCCTCGCTTTCACATCTGTAAAATGGGTATAGAAACCTTCCTGCCTAACAGCTTCATAGGACCAAAACGAGAGTCAAGCAAAACTGTTGACATATCTGATAATAATCTTGGGGATAATATCAATTATGACAAAGGAAGGAAATCACCCAGTATGTACAAGGGTGATCACTTCTTTGGTGGTTATTGAGACAATTAGAGGTCAGGGGTATAACATACCCGGCTTCCTGCCTGCCCATAGTAGGGCTCAATAGGTGGTAGTTATATGATTTCAGTAATTATTAGTATCGGCTTTTGAAGCACATCTACCAGGAAAATCTGACTTCTAAGCTTGGCCCAAGTTTCTGAAAATCCAGCCTTCCTTTCCGCAGATGGCCCACTGTTTTGCCGTCATGGAATTGATGGGCAGTAAAATCACACAGGCAGGAATTGCCAGAGCTTTCGGAGCCCTTGAGTCACCGGACTCAAGTGCCTCCTTTTGTAGGTAGAGACGGTAGAAACCTGGAGAGGAGCCACCCAGGCCCTTCCGCCCAAGGCCATACCTTCTCCAGAGGCAGAGCCAGAAGGGAGCTCACTTCTGAGCAATAGCGTGGTACTCGTTCTCCCAAAACGCGAGGAGTAACAGTAAAGATCATTGATGACTAAAGTAATCATGGACACGGACAAACATGAGTACCATGCCCAGAGGGAGGAGAAAGGAATTGTTCTTCATTTTTCTTTTAAGTCCTTTCTAAGTCGCTTTGTGGAATCGGGTGTATGTTTGGTTTGGTCCTCATGGTGCTTCACTTTTGCCATCAACAATGGAACAATTTGTGCGAATTAACCAGAATATAGTCAAGTTGTAACAAGCACTAGGGATCGCCTGGAAACCATTCCACGTTGTAATGCGTAGTCATTACTCATAATATGTTCAAAATGCACTCCTTGGAACCCCAGCTTGAAATACCCAGAGATCAATTTTCAATAGGGCTGGCAAATAGACGACATGAAACATTATTCATAGAAACAGTGTTTATTTAATCTTTAATGCTACCTAATGCATTTCGGTCAAAGTCATCAGTGCATGTTAAAGCTTTATTGCGTGGAAAATGGATGTGCTATTAATAAGTCAATACAAATACAAATATGGTTTCAATTGGAAATCATTAGGCTGCATTAAATGGTAAATGAAATCCATAGGAAGGATTTGTTTTATTTTGTTTGTAAGGAGGAATAGGAGCCCTGAGAGCATTTCTTCGCTTGGTAATGAGGAGAAATGATTGGTTTCTGCAGAGCGCTGGATTACAGTCTAGGCCTTACTTTATGCTCAGGATGGAAACCGGGGCGGTGCCTTTCCCCGCACAGCTGCACAGCTGTTCGCTGCTGTGGGCCCAGCCAGCAGCGGTGCTGGCTTTGGAGAGTGGCAGGAGCCACCAGGACACAGAAGGTGGAGCTGAGCAGAGACCCTCTAACTCTCTGAGTGCTGACCGTGGTGGACATCAGCCCCCTTCTGCAGTGGGCCAGCTCCGTGGGGGCTTTGGGCCAGGCTCCTCTACTCTCCTGGCTCACCAGCAGCCCCTGGGAAAGTGCGGGCAAGTCCTTGTGGAATTAGAAACTCATTATGAGCAAAAGACAGCCTTTGGTGATCAAAAGCGGGACCTTTGTTTAAAAGGAGCTATCTGTGTGGATGCTGTGGAGTGGGTCACCCCCAGGCCTTTTTAGTGAGATGGGAGTGGAATTTGAAGCTGAATAGATCTAAGATTCAATCTCTGTTTCCTCCTTTCATCATTCCTGCTACCTAGGGAGAGTGACTGGGGTGCTCTGCTCTTCGGACCCTCGTGGCCATCCCAACAACTCCCCGAGCGGACTCATAGGAGCTGCCTGGGGCGGGTGGGGGGGAGGGGAGGCTGGGGTTCGTCTCCTCCTTCCCACCCTGGGAAGCAATGCTTCTATGTGTGAGCCTTCTGTCTGATTCTTGTCCTTTGTCTCACTCAAGTGCAAGGAATATTCGGGTCTGAGCCAAAATCGATGTAGATCGATGTTCGGTGCTTCCCTAGGATTTTTAATGAATGACGTCTGCTTTTTAATTCATCAAAGTCTTTCTGCTGTGACAACGCTCACCTCCGCGGGGTGGCCGATGTGCCCCTTGTCCTTGCTGCTAGGGAGGTGAGGTTCTGCATGCTTCTGTACCAGTAGGGGACCCTTTGCTGGCCGGGCCTGGGTTGTCTCTGTGTTTCGGTGAGCGGGTCAGCAGGGACCAGGGATCGCGCCTCTGGCCCCCAGGTGCCGTCTGCAGTTTGCCAGCTGCTGGCGAGACTGTGCATGTTGGATGGGCCGTCGGGCTCCCGGAAGTTCCAGCAGAGGTGCAACAGAGGATGGTTAGCCTATCTCTGAGGCAGAGAGCCTTCCGCAGAGTTTAGTAATAACTAACACTTGTATTGCACTTACTGAGTCTCAGGCAAGATCTAAATGCTTTAACTCAGTTCATTCTTTCAATTATCTCCATTTTACCTGAGGAAGCTGAAGCACAGAGAGGTTAAGCAACTTCCCAAAGGTCACACAGCAGGGAGTGGTGGAGCTATGGTTAGGATACAGGTCTTGCTCCAGATTCCCACCTCTTCAAACACTATTCCACCTTTCACTGTGTCAACATTCACTTCTGCTTGGGGAGACAGTTCATGCCTCAGAATTCTGGTGGCTCTGGGGCCATATGACCTTGCCAAGCCACCAGGTCTCTGAGCTGTGCGTGCTGATTTCAACTACCTGGAGGAATTGGATGAGGATCTGGAGACTGGGAGCCGTGTTATTAAATGTCTACCGTATTGCTCAGCATTTCGCTGACACAGACACCTCACACGTAGTTGCTATTATTGCGATTTCGATAGAAGAAAAAGAAAAGCCCCGTGCGCTTTCTCGCTGGTGGTTTGCACTTGGTAGTGTCCATGTGGTGACTCTTGGGGCAGGAAGTGTGCCTGGAAGTGAGTGGTTCTCCCACCCAACCCTGCTGGCTCCCCTCTTCCATGGGGCCATGAGTTTCTTGCCTCTGGCAGGGTCACGTGCCCCACTGACGGCTCCTTCGAACAGAGCTCCGGAGTCAGGTAGATCCGGATTCCAATCCTACCCCTCCTTCTCCCTGTGCATTGCGCCCTGCCTGGTGAGCCTCTGTTTCTGTAGCTCGGAAAGGTTTCTAATCCCGTTTGCCTTGCTGAGCTCTTGTAAGGATGAAGGGGAATAATCCTGCTGGTGACCAGCGGAACACCTTGACACGTGGTAACCATTCAGCAAGGGGTGGCTCCACGTGCATTTGTCACCCACTTTGCAAAGCCTGCTCGGCGTAGGGCCAAAATCTCTTCCTCTGGCCCTTCCACTCACTTCTTGTCCTTCCCCTGGAGACCACACAGCTTAAACTAATCCCTCTTCCACATGACAGCCCTCAGGCACGCGAAGGCCGTTGGTGCTGCCGCCCTGAGTGTCCTCTTCTCCAGGCAAAGCAGCCCGGGGCTCCGACTGTTTCTCCGACACCAGATTTTGCTCCCTTTGTCTTTCTGTGGCCCATCTCAGTGAGAGGACACATTCGGTATCTGTGGGGTTGAGGTTTATTTTTCAGATTGTGGTCCAACCCTGGGTGTGTTCACTAATCCCGGGCCCCGGGAAGAAAGTGGGGATCAAATGCTCCGTTTGCAGGGGCAGGAGCGGGGCAAGCCGTGCGTGCAAGAGAAGCACAAATGACAGGCACTGCTTTCGCTTGACCTCTGGGGAACCAGAGAGTAATTTCGGGCTTGAAATGTGGGATGCAAATGAGCGTCTGCCTACTCCCTGGCTTCAGGAAAATGGCTTTCATTTTCTGAGGTGATTACAGTAAATTACACCTGGAAGAGAGACTCTAGAACAGTGCCTCAAAGTGCCGTGAGTTAATGGAAGACTATTCGACATACATCCGTGTGTCTTGGACGTGGAGGCGAAAGATGGAGACGGGGAGAGAGTATGTAATAGATTAATTAGGAACAGAAAATAGCTCAGCCCCCCCTCATTGTGACAGTTTCTGAGTGCCTATGTCTTAAGTATAGGAATAATACGGATAATCATCAGCACTTGAATATATTATCCTAATATAACTTTCATAGATACTTAATAGCAGTGACAGCGTCCTCCGAGTCCTGGAACATACCATGAATTAACGTGTGGTGGAGCCAAATTAAGAACGTGAACCTGGCGATCGTTTCTTCTCCAAAAAGAAGGTCTGGTGTGTGTGTGCCTAACATCCCAGGATGAAATGTAAAAAGAGAGACATTATAAGACCCTGGACAAGGGGAAGCATGTTTCACGTTCTTACCCAGAGTCCAGAAAGGGGCCGGGAGATTGATATAAGGACGGCAATAGAAGTCAGGGGAGGGAAAGTTCAGTGAATGAGGATCATTTCACCCAAGAAGGCCGGCCCGGGGGGTCTCATCACAGTGTTGGGGGACGTGAATGGGTGTCATTCAGAAGAGAGCCATGCTTCGGCTCTGTGGGCTGAGAACAGACGAGGCAGGGCAGGAAAGAAATCGTAGCAGTGAGAGCTAAGGTGAGTGTCAGTCAGAAGGTTCTGGGAGCAAGGCTGGTTACCTACAGAGGATTATTTAGGGAGTTAGGAAATTGCTTTGGCTAGAATTTTCTCTAACTTCAGACTTGCCTTTCCAGAATGACATGGCCGAAGTCCTGCTGGGAAGTGAGTCCAGTGGCTTTGGCTTTGCATCCCCATGGGATTTTCCTGCCATTCTCTGATTGGGAATGTCTCCTAGCGATGAGCTCCGTGGGTGCCTAAGGAGTTTCCGAGGGAAGGGGGCTGATTACTTCTCAGGAGCTGGTGGCTGTGGGCAGACTACGCGAGGGCTCTGCGGAGAATGCCCCGTCCCGGGTCTCCCACAGGAGGGGTTCCAGATTCAAGAGGGCAGCCCAGGCTTTTTTTGCTTCCCAGCCGGCTCGGTGCTGTGCGGCTTCAAAGGAAAAATGCGAATGTGAGGAGATGGGTCTTTGGCTGGGTCACCATTTTCTTCCTGGTAGCTGGGAAAGAAAAGACAAGCTGGCTTTCTAAATGATTTAAAATGGCCCAAGGACACTTCTTAGTGACAGGAAAGGAAATACACACACACACACACACACACACATGCACACCGACGTACATAAACACACCTATATTCACCTACGTGGCTGGCATTGCAGCTCTGAGCAGGCACGGGCTTTGGACCCAGTGAGGCCTGGGACTGTCTCCTGACTTTACCACTTACCAGCTGAGGGACCTCAGGGAAGTCCTACTTGACCTTCAATTGCTTTATCTACAAAAGGAACGAAAACAATGCCTACCTATCTTTCAGGGTTGTTCTTAGGATGAAATGAGGTTAACATATGTGAAATTTTCGAGACTTGATGCCCAGCGTGTGCTCTGAAAGGGTTTCCTTTTCTTCTTCCTTCTCTTCCCTTTCTCCTTTCCTTCTTTCCTTCCTTCCCTCCTCTCTCTCTCTCTTTCTCTCTTTCTTTCTTTTTCCCTTTGAAAATCCCTGGGTGACAGATATGGGGAACGGTTCTAGGGAATGCTGGGAAAGGCTCATGGCTCAGCCACGCCAGAAAGCTCAGAGACTTCAGACTGAGAGACTGAACAGATGACTGAGCGTGTGTATCCCTATCCGTATAGATGATACATCTCTGCCTTGGTTACGTATGTGAGCACCCCTTTGTCGCTATGAGTCTGTGCTTATGCAACAGGAGACACACAGAACCCATCTCTCCCAGGCTTTTGTATTTTCAGATGCAGCCTAGAAAAACTGGTTGATTTGTCCCATATGGCTGGTTCCTGGCAGATACGAATCAAGAGCTCATTTTCTGGTTCCCGAGGCCATTCTCCCCTTCTACTCACATACATGCATGCACACACATGCGCGTGCACACACACACACACACACACACACACCCCATGCCGCTTTCTATTCTTCCAAAAATGACATCTGGTCCGGAATCACATTGCACAATGTAGCTCTTTCTTTCCTCCCTGTGTGCTCCATGACTCTTGCCGCCGAAGTGTTTGCACTGTGATTCTGCCCTCTGGACTTTCTCAGAAAGAAGGGAATAAAGGCGAGCGAGGGGTCAGGCTCTCTGGGGTGCACACAGCCTGTCCTGCTACAGGGAGCAGAGATGCGCTGGGTTTCAACGCAGCCCGGGCCTTGTGGCCCCGAGGTCTCCCAAGCCCTTCTGGTCTCTGTTTAACACACGGGGACTCTAGATATACAAACTATAACCAAAGTCAGGTTTTTGGAAAACCTGCGGTCCCCTTGCTTTGGAGGCAGGTGAGTGTGGACTGGCTAATGGAACGGGATGTGACAGGGCCGTGCCCGAGTGTCCCGGGCAGCACGCTGAGCAGCGGCCCCTGAGAGCTCTAGGAGGCATAGCACAGCCTTCCCGCCTCACGTTGGGGTCTCAGCATGTCCCCGAGGCTGTACCCACCGCACACCTGTGTCTTTCTGGGACCTAGGCGCTATCTCTTCCGTTGCTTCCTTGATCGCAGCTTCTGCCAACAAGGCGCGTGACAACTCCCTGTTCTGGAGCACAGATGCTGAGTCCTGCACCACGTGCATTATTTCATTTCATCCTTACCACAATCCTCGGAGGGCGGTAATGTATCCCCTTCTCAAGTCAGGAAACTGAGGCTCAGAGAGATTAAGTGATTTGCTTGAAGATTTAAAGCCCAGGTCTTGGTAACTCCATTCAAACAACCTTAGTTGCTCTCCCAGTGCTTAGACTCAGAACTTCTGGAAAAGTCAGATGGGTCTCACAGTGAGAGACAAAGAGGGCTTGGGACCTCATGTTACCATCTCGTCTCTTGTCCACCTCAGACCCACCAAGTATGGCTATCATGTGGGGCCGGGAAAGTCCTTTTGCGGGTTTAGAGGGACTCAGCAAGGGTAAAGGGAGAGGTTGCATTTCCCTCTGGCACCGTCCCAAGCAGCTCAACATGTCCCCATGGAATGTCCCCTTACAGAGCTTTTTTTTTTTTTTTTTTAGCCTAAATGAGCCTCAAGTTAAAATCACTGGATCAACAAATATTTCGGGGCTAGATTTAGCTTCTTGAAGGAAGTGATGGCGCTTTATTCGTCCCTGTGTCCCCAGAGTCTGACACACGGTAGAAGTTCACTAAATGTTGGCTCAAAGAACGAAGGAGCACTCCCTCCATGCCAGGCACTGGACAAGGACAGTGGGGACTAGAGACGCATAAGACTCAGACCCTCCTCCCAGGAGCCCCAAGGTCAGAAGAGACAGTGCTGTGGACTGAATGCTGGTGCCCCCGACGCTGTGTTAAAATCTCAACAGGGTGGTTTTGGGAGGTGGGGCCTCTGGAAGGTAACCGGGTTATGAGGGTGGAGCGCTCCTGAATGAGATCCTTGCTCCCGTCAGCGAGGGTGTGAGGACACTGCGAGAACAAGCCAGGAAGAGGGCCCACACGGGAGCCCGACCATGCTCACGCCCTGACGCCAGCCCTCCAGCTTCGAGCGCTGGGAGGGAGAAACCATCCTTGCTGTCGAAGCCACCCTGTCCGTGGACTTGGCTACAGCAGCCCAAACTAAGGCGGAAGAGGAGCTGCACTTGCTCGTGGAGAATCGTTAACACTGCATCACCCACGTTAGGGGTCAGATGAGTTTTACGGTCAGAAAATTCAAAAGAGAGAACGATTCCCTGGGGTCAGAAGCCTCCCGGTGGATGTGAGGACTCTGGATTCATGGGGAGGCCTGATTTGTGCGGCAGGGTCCTAACCCGAGGAAGAACTTCTCGGTATTGAGGGCCATGCAGCAGAGTTGCGGAGGGCCCGTGGGGCAAGGTCTTCCTCTCTTGCTGACAGGATTCAGGAGACGAGAAGGTGGGAAAGGGGTGTGTGTGTGTGTGTGTGTGTGTGTGTGTGTTTGTGTGCATGCGTGTGTGTGTGTGTGTGTGTGTGTGTGTGGTGTGGGTGTCTTCTTGCACTAGGAGAGAGACCGGACCTAATGATTTCTTCTGTGGCCACATTCCTGGTTCCAACACTGAGTCAGGGGAGCTTTCCATCATGTTGTTTATAGAACCAAAACCCAAACCAAAAAATAGTATCCACACCATGAACTCAAGGACTCTTCTAGAATGTTGAATAGAATTCCCTCATGCTCCTTTCCATTCGCTGTTGCATCTGCTGTAAAATTCTCAGTCCCAGATAGGACTTGGGAAGGGGAGGGAACCCCAATCTCAAAGGATGATACATTTTCATAGACACGAGGACTCAGAGCGGGTTGCTTTCACCTCAATGAGGATATCGGAGCCTCTTGTGCCTCCAAAGCATCTTCTCTGGCCGACCGCACTGCAGTCCTGCAGGATGTGGGCACGGAGCCAGAGCAGCGGGGTCCCCTAGGTGGAGCAAAGAGCCCAAGTCCCATGGGACTGCTGCACTTCCTGCCAGGGAGCAGGGGAAGGGTGACCCTGGGCTTTCAAGGTCCCCTTGCTTGAGGATCATTCATGGAGCTCACTTCCCCCCATGACTCCTTTGCAAGTGCCCCCCCTGCGCCGCCCAGAGGCACTGTGGGGGCCCAAGGGAGAGATTCCCCTTACAGGTGAGGGACAGAGCCCTGTGGGATTAAGTGTATTTGCTTGAGGCTGTGCATNCGCATTGAGTGTGGGGTCAGGTTTGGATAAAATAAAATCATCTTAAAAATTCTGTATTAAGAAGCATATGCCCCTTCTGAAAACCCAACCTGCAAATGTTTGCCCGGAGCTGATTTGCAGGTGGTGTCTTTGAAAGAGACCCTGGTGAGAGGTAAAATGAAGTGNTGCATTGAGTGTGGGGTCAGGTTTGGGGATAAAATAAAATCATCTTAAAAATTCTGTATTAAGAAGCATATGCCCCTTCTGAAAACCCAACCTGCAAATGTTTGCCCGGAGCTGATTTGCAGGTGGTGTCTTTGAAAGAGACCCTGGTGAGAGGTAAAATGAAGTGAGAGCAGAATTGAATGAGCCAGTGACCACCGCAACGTGTAAGGGCCCGTCCTCCATGGCAGCTTCAGAGAGGGCGAAATTATATTATTGTTGGGGGAATAGAGAAAGGGATCACATGGAGAGTAGGGGTTAGTAAAATGGTGTCATGGAAGGCTTCTTGGAGGAGGCAGCATCTGAACAAGATCTTGAAGAAAGGACTGAGCAACTGTCCGTCTGTCCTTCCCTCCATGTACTAGTCATTCACCTGTCCACCCTGCCTTCCATTCTTCCACCCCTTCACTGAGTCATCCCTCATAAAACAGAGAGTGAGTCCCTACCATGTAGCAGGCCCATTCCCACACATTCCTTGTTTAATTATAGCCCTTCCATCAGGTAGGTAATAGTGTCCCAAATTTACAGATAAAAACGCTGACTCCAGGCGACAAAATTCTTCTCCTTTTGCCCCATTCCAGTCCTCCTCATCCTGTATCAAGGAAGAAACATCTACTTATCTTAAAAGGCCTCCGCCCTTTGCTTCCCCACCCCCTGCCTCTTTCTGCTCCAACCCCCTAGAGCCCCTCCAGCCTGAGCCGGCCGAGACCTCAGTGGGTCACATTTTGCGCCCATAGCTCCACGGGGCTTCCCATTGACCTGGAACCAGTCCCATCTCTTGACTTCGAGGGTCAGGGCCCCATGTGACTTCATCGAAGTACTTCTTTCCTCACTAACTTGTTTCAGTTGAATCAGGCAACCCACTGTTCTCTGAGCACCTCTGGATTTTTTCCCTTTTTGGGTTTTTGCTCACCCGGTTTAAAATTACTCATCCCATTGATGATGGCCTCCCTGTGTAATACTGATCTGTTAAGTTGAGTTCAGCTTCCTTCAGGAAGTATGCAGATGGGCAGTGTTCCAGCCCACCTGGGACCTCCTGGAATCCAGGACGCTGAGTAGAGCCACGACCCTGGCATGGTGGGGGGCGGGGCTGGGAACTATTTTAGGGTGGGAATTAGGGGCGGAAAAGGACCCTGTCCTCAGGGCCAATTCCCAGGTGTCTGCAACTTGACAGGAGATGGTCCCAGCGCCATCCACCACATGCGACATTTTGGCTGTGTGCCGTCAAACTGCATAAAGAGTATTCGTTATTTATTTTTTTAAAGATTTTATATATTTATTTATTTGTCGGAGAAAGAGAGAGCACAAGCTGGGGGAGCAGCAGGCANAGGGGGAACAGCAGGCAGAGGGAGAAGCAGGCTCCCTGCTGAGCAAGGAGCCCAATGTGGGACTCGATCCCAGGACCTTGGGATCATGACCCGAGCCAAAGGCAGACGCTTAACTGACTGAGCCACCCAGGCGTCCCAATAATATTTGTTATTATCAGTGAATATGTGTAACAGGCATCCTGTCCTGTCCCTGCCCCAATCCTTCCTTCCCTCAGCAGCTGATCCAAACCCCAGCCAGAGCGTTCCTCTTCCCTGAGCCTCATTCTATCTCAGCCTTGACTATCTCCCTTGGAGGTGTTGGCATAGACGTCGGTTTTGCCTGGTGGTTCTGTTTTCATTAACCAGTAGGGACTGTTAATCGTTGTTCTTATGGATTGACCATGTAGGAATCCTAGCAGCTTTCTTAAAGCATTTCATCTACATTTTCCCACACTTCATTCCATATGTTAGAGCAGGAGCTTTGCAGGTATGGCCCCAAAGTCTTCGGCTCCCACAGGAAGTAGTTCGTAGCCAATTTAACCAAGCCAGAGCTCAGAGCTCATGAGAGGATGAGATGGGGTGGGAACCAGGGACGGTGGGGTAAGAGATGCGTGGGTAGAGGGAGGGTCAAGGACGAAGTGAGGCTCAGGTGTGAAGTGACACTGCCAGGCGAGTACTTTATTTGGAAACAAACGAGGATTTTTAGGCCCTGTCCAAATATTTCTCTAAATAGGCTGGCATGACAGTGGTCATGTTAAGCAGAGACTGACCAACTTTGGAGAAAGGTCTGCCTCCCCTGCCCCAACAGCTCAATGCTGGGGGCCAGGAGACCAGGGGACAGTCTGGTCTCTCCCCCTTCCCAGTCCCCAGCTCACCCTCAAATCTCCATCTTCACTGAACCTCTCTGAATCAGCCCCTCCTCTGTAGAATGGAGAAAATGCCCATTCACAGAATGGCTGAGAGCATCTCTAAGCTTGTGTTTGTGGCAAGTGTCTGAAACTGCGCAGAGCCCACCGGGACCCCACAGAGTCCCTGGTAAAGCCCCACCTCAGCTGGGGTTCAAGACAACACCCGCTTTTGGGTAGAAAGAACTCGTGGCCCTTGCACAGCGTGGGCTCGTGGGGCCAGGCAGGAGGTGGCTCCGTGGGGGGCAGGGAGGGGAAGGGTCCCCAGGAATAGAACCCACCTTGCCAATTGCATATGGAGCAATCGGGAATGCCACTAGCCCCTTCACAGATTTTTTTCTTTTCCTTCTAGTGTCACACCNCCCACCTTGCCAATTGCATATGGAGCAATCGGGAATGCCACTAGCCCCTTCACAGATTTTTTTCTTTTCCTTCTAGTGTCACACCCACACCGTGTCCTTGCCTTTGTGGAGCTCCCCGCTCACACCGCGGGTTGGAGAGCACATAGTAGGCACTCAATAAATATTTGCCCTGTGCGTGAATGGATGGTAATCCAGCACTAATCCCCTCTCTTCTGCTCCCCACCCCCAGGAAGAAATAAAAGATGTCCATTTGTGGCTCGGCCACATTCAGGCAAACTTCCATATTGCTGCCAAGTCCCGCCATCTGCCATCTCCGAGGTGCAGGTGCTGGGCAGCCTCGGCACCCACAAAGCCAGGCCGCGGGCACAAAGGCCCGATGTGCACTGATAATTGCAGAGTGTGAAGGCCGCCGGCCGGCCAGGCTGATGCAAGTTTGCTGGGTCTGCTGAGATTTGCATACAGATGGCCAGTCGGGCTGCAGGGCCGCCCGCCGCAGCCACCGCGCCACCACCGCCCGCTCCCGGGTGGACCAGCCTGCAGCCCCTTTAGAAGTGTGGCGGCTTTGACTGCGGCCCCAGCCCGAGAGAGGCCTCATTCTGCCTGCCCTGAATAGTCAGTCATTCAAGGGCTTGCTTTGAAATCTGAAAAGAGAGAGAGAGAGAGA
>NC_048221.1:132658411-132664319 GCF_002007445.2 Ailuropoda melanoleuca | reverse complement strand
AGAGAGAGAGAGAGAGATTGAGAGAGACTGAGCAAGAGACGCAGACACAGAGACAGAGAGAGATTGAAAGAGAGACACAGAGACGTGAGAGACAGGTGGCAGACAGAGATTGAGAGAGACACAGAAGGGGAGATTGACAGAAACAGATTGAGAAAGACAGAGAGACCGAGAGGCAGAGAGAGGTAGAGACAAAGACAGTGAGAGAGAGAGAGAGACAGGGAGAGACAGAGACAGAGAAGGAAGACCTTGGAGGATGAAAAGCAGCCAATCTTTGTGAGGGGGGCTGTGCTGGGAATGGGGCCCGGCTTTAAGAGCTTGGGGAGCCACCTGGACCCCGAGATCTCTGTGGAGACTCAGCCTTGGACACATGGCATTTGCTGGCTCCTGCTCCTGGTCACCGGGACCAAGGTCTTCCCAAGTCCCAGATGCAGGAGCGCTGGGAGGGGAGGGCCGTGAGGCAAGAGCAGGCACCTCGGTCACCTTGGAGCAGTAGAGGCAGGTGGCAGCTGTTTTGAAATGAAAAGAAAGCCCACACACAAAAATAAAATTTAAAAAATCACTGCAATAGAAAACAAATTCTAAAGGTTAAGCTGGGAGAAGTGTCTCTGAAGCAAGTCCTCGCACTCCCCAAACTGTCCTTGGGGCGCAAGCTTTGCTCTTTTTCTCCACCTCCTTTGGTTTGGAAAGAGCTCTCAGGGTGCACGGCCAGAGCCAGGACCTGGTGGCGGTGGCACGGGGCACCCCACACGCGGCAGGTGCTCTGCCCGCGCCTGGCTCTCTGTTTAACAACCCCTGCGCGGCTTTAGCTCCGTGTTTGCTAATACCCTCGCCCTCGCCCTCCGCACCGCTCCCCTCCCTGTCGCCTTCGGTGAATGACCAACGCGGATGAAAAGAGAAAGGCGTCATTGAACTCCTGTTGCCTCTCTTGTCCAAACTAAATGAAAGGGAAACAGAAAAGCAACAGCGAGTAGCTATTTCTTATGTTCCTCCCTGGACGTTTTCAACCTGCTTCTCCCCCTGTGTCGCCTGTGCGGGAGAAGTCTGGGGGTCAGCCTTGATTTTCCGCCCCCCTCTCACCCCAGCACCCAAGCAAGCACCAAGACCTGGGGTTTCCTGCCTTTACAGAGCCCACCACCCTCCATGTGCACCTGCTCCCGCCTCCCCATGGTCTGCCCCCAGGACCACAGGGCTTCCTTCCACCAGCCTTAGTGACTCCTCTCCCCACCAACCCATCTTCTCCCTACTGGGGCCAGAATGCTATTTCTAAAACACAATTCTGTGTATCTCTCTCTTCCCTAGAAATCATTCGTTGACCCACAACTGTCATTTAGAGAATAAAGACCGAGCTCTTCTGCTTGGCGTGGAAAACTCCTTGGTCCCAGTTCTGCTGCTCCTGCAGCCTCCCTGCTTTCCCTCCCTGTCCCGGCCCCTTGCACCAGGATTCCACGCCCCTTCCTCTCTGCTCATGTGGCCCCACTTCTTGGCATGAACCTCTCCTATCCTGATGAACAGGATGGAGGCTCCTTCCTTCTTCCCGCCCACCTCCCTTCTTCCATCCCGCCAACAAATACTTTATTGGTGCTGACGCCGTGCGTGGTATCAAGTGCAGAGGATAAAAGGGATGGAGAGAGAAACACTTCTGTCTCCCTTCCACTCTTTCCCTTGGTTGTAAAAGGCAACTAGAGGAGGTCACAGTTGTGTCCCTTGGCTCCGTACCACCTGTTCCCCTTCCTAAGCTGAGCCATGTGTGTGTTTCCAGTGACGGTGTTTCTATCAGAGGCAGGTACGCATGCACTTGAGACTGCATAGTGCTGAAATGAAGGGTCTTCTTCAATATTTTTATCCTGCTTTTCATGTCTGAAACTATGCCAGGAACTCAGGGGAAGTCATTCGCAGAGAATCAATTCTATAAAAGGGAAATTACTGACAATTTGAGCCAGACATGAACATAGCTTTTATGATCTCTTTTTTCCTTTCACCACTTGAAAAGTCAGAGCAAAATTCACGTTAGAGGCTGTATTTCATTCTTTCAATAAGTATTTGAGTTGAATGAACGAGACTGTGAGTGAGGTATTTGTGTGACGGTTCTTTTTATGAAACGAGCTCCGAAATGTTAATATTTTCATGCTCGGAAATGTATCCCTGCCTGATGACTCTGGATGACTCCGTCCCTGTTCTTTCCACTCACTGTAAGTGTTGCAGGGACTTGGGCCAAAAGCAATACCACCTGCTCTAACCAGAAAGGAAAAGATGGGCTGTAGGTAGAGAAAGTATCACCGCGAATAGATCTCCAAGTACAATGGTTTCTTTGGGGGCTGAACCTGGGTGGCTTTGTGTAATGATAATCCTTCTGGGCTTGAGCTCATTTCCCTGTCACCTAGCCATCGGCGCATCTGTTTCGAGGGTGGGATATGAGGAAGGGGTGGAGTAGAGAACAGAAAATCACAAATATGAGAAAATGATCTCAATATTGTAGGTAATTTCAAAGGGTTCACATTAGTCAATTGCATCATTACCGGGAAGATACCATGGTAAAAACGAAGAGGAGAGACAGAGTCAGAAGAATTATGGAAACCCCATTACTAGGGATGTGATTTGGGGCCAGGGACTGAAGCTGGCCGAGCGTCATTTTCCATTGCTCTGAACGTGGCAACACCTACTTTCGAGGCTTTTTGTAAGGACTTAAGCGAAATAATGTATACCAAATGCAATGTCCGGTAAATAATGAGTGCTAAAAAAAAAAGAGTAGTTGTTGTTATTACTGAAATTTATTATTGTTAAGAATGAAATAAAAAAGGGGGGAAAGAAACTTATGCACGGGTTGGATCTTTTACCTGCATGAAAGTTTAAAACAGAAATAAATACCATCCCTCTTCTGCTCTGTTTATAGCTGTACTTCCATTTATAACATTTTCTCTGTAGCAATTTCAGAAGCACAACGTTGTCTTAACTTTATTTAAAGGAAGCAGTGCTGTGTTCCTATTTCCAAGTCACTCTAGGAGGCAATAAGCTATTGAAATATAATGTATTATAAAGTACCATTCAGTTCAATTCAGTTTAATTCTGTTCAGCAGATGTTTCCAGAACACAACAGGCATTTCTAGAATAGCAAAGCACTGTGATGTGAGGGAACGTGGAGATGAACAGGATGAGTAATACACTGAGGAGATGTAAATGGTTTCTGCAGGAACAGACCCGAGCGTCTGGGGCCTCTGACTCTGAATCCTGCCCTGTAACTGACTGGGTGACCTTGAGCAAGTCATTTAACTTCTTTAGGCTTTGCTTTCTTCAACTGGAGAATAGCAAATCCTATCTTGCAAGGTTGCGAAGAGGAGAGGAGAGATGGCATTGAGGGCACGAGATGCTTGCGGGCTATTTTTTTTTTTCAATTTTAGGTATTTACCGTACCATGCAATATTGGTTTCTGGAGTAGAATTCAGTGATTCATCACTGAACACCCAGTGCTCATCACGACAAGTGCCCTCCTTAATACCCACCCCCCATCTAGCACATCCCTCACCCTCCTCCCTCCATCAACCCTCTGTTTGTTCTCTATCATTAAGAGTCACTTATGGCTTGTTTTCTCTCTCCTTTTTTCCTTTTACCCCTTCCCATATGTTCGTTTGTTTTCTTTCTTAAATTCCATGTATAAGGAGATCATATAGCATTTGTCTTTCTCTGACTGACCTGTTTCACTTAGCATAATACATTCTAGCTCCACCCATGTCATTGCAAATGGCAAGATTTCATTCTTTTTTTTCCTTTTAGATTTTTGTTTATTTATTTGAGAGAGAGAGAGCATGAACGGGAAGAGGGGCAAAGGGAGATGCAGACTCCCCGCCGAACAGGGACCCCGACGTGGGACTCGATCCCAGGACCCTGAGATCATGACCAGAGATGAAGGCGGATGCTTAACCGACTGAGCCACCCAGGTGCCCCAAGATTTCATTTTTTTGATGGCTGAGTAGTATTCCACTATATATATATACACCACATCTTCTTTATCCATTCATCAGTCGATGGACATGTGGGCTCTTTCCATAGCTTGGTTATCGTTGATAAGGCTGCGATAAACATCGGGGTGCATGTGCCCTTTGAATCTATATTTTTGTATCCTTTGGGTAAATACCTAGTAGTGCATTTACTGGATCCTAAGATAACTCTACTTTTTAACATTTCAAGGACCCTCCATACTGTTCTCCAGAGTGGCTGCCCCAGTTTGCATTCTCACCCACAGTGCCTTGCGGGCTATTTTAAGTATGTGCCCAAGAAAGGTCCAAGAAAATAGGATGATTCGAGAGTGGACTCCGGCAGTGGCGACTTCCCGACCATCAATGGGTATGAGAGGGTGTTCCCAGAGTTGTGGGCTGGGAGTAGGTGGTGAAGACCGGCATGGACGAGGCGAGTCAGCTATTCAGTGCCACACAGACCACAGCTGCTTGGAAAGTAGGGACCTCCCTGAGCCTCTCTTTCCTCCTCTGACAAATGCGGAGACAAAATCTCCTTGAACCACTTCACAGGGTGGGTAGAACAGCACTGAGGAGACAGAAAATGACCCTGTAAATATTAAGTTGCTGTACTAGTCAGAGATAGTGGCCGTTATCCACTCTCCAAAAAGGAGGGACAGAGAAAAATCCCATCAGGGAGCGAGCTTCTCGCGTTCTGTGGTGTTCTCCAAAGCAGATTTTATTAAAATGAGCAGGCGGGGAACAATCGCCATCCCAGCCTTCTACTCAAAGTGTGGTCCATGCACCAGCGACATGGGCACCTCCTGGGAGCTTGTTGGAAACCCAGGACAGTGGTCTCCATCCTACACCAACTCAGTCAGAACCCGCATTCGAACAAAATACCCCAGGAGCCAAAGGCACAGTGAAGTTTGAGAAGCGTTGGTCTGGAGGCCTTGGTGTATAGAGAAACACAACACGCTCAGTAGGAAATTCACCAGTGCTAGACAAGAAGGCACCTTGGGTGCTTTGAGGTTGCTTTGGGCAATGCCAGAACGAACTGCAAACAATACAAGACAAGGGGGATACAAGAGAAGAATGAGAACCTATCTTCACTCAAGAAAGCCGGGACAACATTAAGCTGCCACCAATATGGGGATACAGACTGTTGGCTGTGCCCCAGAACCTCCTTCCTCCGCTGGATGGTTTAGCCCAGCAATCGATCCCTCTGTTCGCTCAGGTGCTCCACGGGAAAACCCTGTGAACAGCTGTCTCTACGGAGCCTAAATGCTTTCAGAGATCCTACTTAGTTCAATCAACATCACAAAGGCTTCTAATGCGGAGATAGCACTTAGGAACTCTGTTAGCAATTAGTTAATCATTAGGTCAACCAGCACTTACTGACGGCAGGACTAACTAGCTTAGAGGCACCCTGACATTTTTACTGTTGCAAGATAAATCAGAGGTGGAACTCATTGTCTGTCTGGGCATTGCCATGCTTTCTCACCTTTCATCAAGGGGGTCCTTCTGCTGGAACTCTTCTCCATTCTCTTCTCAATCGAACGCTTAATGAGCCTTTAGGATTTAGCTCGGTGTCCACCTTGGTCTCCATGTGACCCTGAGCTCCGCAGGACCCCCAGTCCATTTTGGAAAAGAGTACACAGGGAAGCTGAGGCTCCGGAAGGGGAATTTATTCTCTGAAAACGTTCATGTGGCCCAAGGAACCCCACGCAAAGCTTTGCGAAGCAGGGAAAGGCGTTACCCCTCACCGGAAGGTCCCCTCTGGCCGGGGCTTTCTTGGTGTTTTATAGGGACTGATGTATGCCACCCTCACAAGGACTATCCCCATTTTATACCCAAAAGAAAACCGAGACTCAGGGCAGTGAGGATTTGTACACACAAGATTTTTCCAGCTCCTGAGCTCTGCCCTTCTACCTCTGGGAGGGGAGTGGAAGAGGGGTGGA
>NC_048221.1:132642911-132658311 GCF_002007445.2 Ailuropoda melanoleuca | reverse complement strand
AGATATACCTAGAAGTCCAGTCTGGGAGGGAGTGTGTATGGCCATTTGTAACATGGGTCCCCCGGACTGTTCGTTGTCTGTCCCTCATTCCTCACGGATTTCTCCTGAGTTGACAGTCAGGACCCTCTAACTCCAACATCTGGATGCTAAGATGGGAGGTCCTTTCCAGTTACAAGGCTCCACAGCACCGCAGAACTAAAGGAAAAACATGTCGCCTTTTCCCCCCCTTTCTTGACTAGAATTTCTTTCTTTCTTTTTTTCTTTCTTTCTTTCTTTCTTTCTTTCTTTCTTTCTTTCTTTCTCTTTCTTTCTTTTCTTCTTTCTTTCTTTCTTTCTTTCTCTCTTTCTCTCTCTCCCTCCCCCCTTTGTTTCTCTCTCTCTCCTTCTCTTTTTTCTTTCTTTCTTTCTTTTTAAAGTGGGTGTATTTGGCCATTATAACTGGTTAGAAGCCAGAGATAGTTAGGCGTCTTCTGGTTGGAACAGAAATAGCCCTGTTAGCTGTGGATTGCGTCCAAACCCCTGAACAGCCCCCCGAGAAGATCTCCATATAAATGGTTCCTTCAGGACTCCCCTTTGAATGCTTTCTTGGTCTTGGGGGTCTGAAATGAAGCCAATTTGAGAGAGTTCCAGGCATTTCCCACAGGGCCTCCTTCCCAAAAGCTTTTCAAAGCAATCCCAGAGGTCCAAGCATCCTCTCTAACTAGGGACTCCCATCATGATGAGGAGTTTGGAAAACTTGCCTTTCGGCCCCTGACACCTTTGCTCCTGGCCCTTTGAAAGTGCACAGCTCTGGCTGGCTTAGCCTCTAGCGTAGAGACAGCGCCCAGGACGGTCACTGGCACACTGCAGGTTTGCAATAAATAGTTGTCAGCTTTTAACTATGGAATATGTAGAAACTGCGCTGGTCCCTGCTGGAGCCCAGGCATGTGTGCAGTTCCCAAGCACACTGATGGCAGAAGGGTTTCTTGGTGTCCACTCGGTTACTCATAGCACCTTTTGAATGAATGAAATAAAGGAGTGATTTGTACATGCTCATAAATGTATAAGAAATAATTTCAGTTAAGGTGCTGATATTTCGAGTTTTCACGTTGTGGATGTGAAACCTGTGGGCATTTATCGTGCCTATTAACTAATTATTAAATAATAATTATAAAACCAAGGTCACTCCAGCAAAGCACAGCCGGAAAAGGCATGGGCCTGGCAGAAGGAGTTTGAATCTGTGTTCTCACCAGCAGGTGGACGACTGCAGATGAGTCCCTTGGTGTCTTCCTTGTCGCTCTCAGCTACCCTGAAGACCTTTGCTCAAATAGATAATAAATTTAAAAACCCTGTGCTGAGTACCAGCTTAGACATACTTCCGTTAGGGCCAAATTTTTGAGGTCAGCAAACTGGGTATTAAAAAAATAAGAAAAACAAAACAAAACAAAAAACCCAAAAAGCCCCCAAACCAAAACCAAATCGAATTTTAAAGGATCCCAACCTCAATTAGGAATATTTCACTAGGTTCACATAGTTCTGCAATCCGGTGGGGAGGCAGTTGAGGCCCAGAGAGGGGTAGTAACCGCCCAAGTCCTCCCAGCCCTACGTAGCCGGCCCAGAGAACAGTTCTCCTGAATCTAGAACTCCACGTTCTTGTTGTCTTCTTCCTGTGGGCTCGCGGGCTCTACGCACCACCTGGCTTTCTTCCCGCTGAGGTCCCCACTGTGCTGGGCAGCCTCGGGCAATTCCCCTGCCTTCTCTGGGTCTCTGCTTCCACTGGTGTAAAGTAAGCATCATGCACCTGAAGCCCAGGAGGGCCTTTTCCCAGTTCCCGTCTTTTCGCATTCCGGCTTCTATTCCCCAAGAGATCTTTTTTAGAAAGAGTGTGCTCAGTTTCAAACTCTGAATCTCCTCTTGGATGAAACGACCCCCTCTTCCCCTGTGCCGGTGAAGACATCTCTGTAGGTCCCGCTACAGCAGGGTATCCCACCGTGTTGCCGTTTTCTCGAGGGCAGGGAACAAATCTCACAAGTATTTCTTTGTCTCTTCTGACGATAGGGACAGAAGGAGAGAACGGGTCCAGAGTCAGCGTTCAGGAAACGCCTGTGGAATTGAAAACCCACCAGCCAATGGGTCGGCACCTTGGTGGCCAAGTCTACCACCACTAAGGCGGTAATTAAAGAAACGACGGCATCATGGAACGATGACTAAGGTACGGGATTGATGAGAACAGAGACACTGAGATGGTTTCTGTGCTCTGAATACACTGTAAAATGTGCACATCTGGTCAAGTTTCAGAGTGGAATAATAATGATAATACCAGCAACATCTACTATCTCTTGCGATTATATGTGTCTCGTGGTTTTCTGAGCTCTTTAAATACATTATTGTACTTGATTGTCACAAAATCTTCATGAGGGATGCAATCTTTCTACCCCCATTTTATAGATGAGAAAACTGAGGCTCAGGGAGTTTAAAGGACTTGCATGGGTCCTTGCGTGGGTAGAGAGCCCACCGGGGACACGCATCACAGTGCTTCCTAGTGGCAGGTGCTGCGGTGATTAATTCCATCAGTCTTCATGACACCCTTCCTAGGGGGTTATTTTTACCCCTCATGTACACTTGAAGAAGGCCTGGACTTGCAGAGAGATTTGGTAAAGCTAGGATTTGGTAACAGAATATCCGCACTCGAGGAAGGGCCATCTCCAAGTAAGGGCATGGCCTCGGGAGGCCATTCTGCCCAAATTCCAGTCCCCACTTTGCCCCAGGAAGCCCTGGGGATGTGGGCAAGTTGCTTAGCCCTTCTGCACCTCAATTTGTAAAATGAGGATAATTTCAGGCAGTGACAAGTGCCTCAGAGAGAATTCGACAGAGTAATGAGCTAGAATGTTAAAACCATGCCAGGCATGTGGAGGATGGCATCCCAGCTGAGGCTCCATGTCTCTAAGGGGCAGCAAGTCCTGAGGGGCTGGCATCTGGAGAGAGAACTGTGAAGAGCGTCCTCTAAACAGAGAGCCGAGCTCTAACCAGACGATAGAGCCTCAGAGGTGGAAACACCGTGGCTTGTGTAGGATGTTTGATTTCAGCAGACTGTTTCATTAGAGGGCTAGACCACCGATTCCCAAACTTGGCAACACATCAGAATTGCTTGGGGAATTTCCAGTGTTCCCAATCCCCAGGCACACCCTCGACAAATTCAATCAGATCGTCTGGGGAGAGAGCCCAGGCATCAGTGTTTTTCAAAACCCACCCTGTGATTCCCCTGAGTGAGTAGCCAGCGTGGAGAAGCGATAGCGTATAGACCGTCAGGGTCCCGGCAGGGTCCTGGAAATGGTCGGGAAGGTTTCTTGAAGGAGGTCTTCTTTTCTTTGGCTCCTAGAGGCTCTCCACTTGGCTCAACCCACCCTGAAAGCTGAATCCCTACCTTCAACAAATTATTGGTGCCTGTGACCTGCGAGGGACAGAGGATGCGTTCCTGACAAGACAAGCCGAGTCCTATCCTCCTGGAGCCTACACTAGAAAGTGGGGATGAACACACATTCGGAAGAATGAATACAGTGTTAAGGAGAATAGTGGCAAGCGCTGTAAGGAAGAGAAAAACAACAGCGTAGAGCAAGGTCAGCAGGGTGTCCCGTGAAGTTGACTTTGGAGTTGAGCCCAGAGGGGTGTGATGGCAGCAGTTATGTGGAGAACATTCTTAGATGGTGGCCACAGCTTCATGCATTCAAAGAATAGAAAGGCCATGAGGCTCGTGTACTGTGGGTGAGAGGAGGGGCCCGGACAGGAGCACAGAGAGGCAGGGACCTTCTGGGGAGGCTGAGGATTTTATTTGAGGTGCAGTAGGAGACCACTGGAGACTTTGACCGGGGAAGTGATATGATCTGGTTTACATTTTAAGAAGGTGATTCCCTGTTGGGTGGAGCATGGAGGTAAAGGGGGAGCCGTGACTGGAAGGGGAACAGTTAGGAGCGGGAGCAGCCCAGCTGAAGTGACTGTGGTTGGGAGTAGGCTGGTGGTAGTGAAGGAGGATGGCAGTGTCTGGCTGTGGAAGTGATTTGGAGGAAGAGCCAATAAGACTTGCTGATAGATGGACCCAGAGGGCACTGGAAGCAGCAGGATCATGATGACGGACTCCCAGATGCCGGGCTTGAACAACTGGGTGGAAGGTGTCATTTCGAGATGAGAAGACTGTGGGAAGAATATTTAGTGAGAGCATGAGAGAGGGAAAGAGAGAGGGGATGAGACAGGAAATCATCAACTCTCCAGCAGACATGTAACGGTGCCATTTAGACAACCACGTGGAAGTGGAGAGAGAGGGTTGAGACCTCGGTGTCCGTGACATCCATGTTGTGATGTCATTTAAGCCATGGCACTGGTTGAGGCCATCCTCTGAGGCTCTGTCTCAGCCACCCTTCGTATCTTTTGGCCTAGCTGCGAATGCCCCGTATTCCGAAGACTCCTTTCCCATTGGACTGAGATGTGCAGTGGGCTTTTCTGCTGGACTTCTCTCTGCATGGTCTGGTTGTCTCAGTGTTGGTACCCGTGGCCGGGCTGGGGGTGACAGGGTAGGGATTCATGGCTCCTGTGCTCCCTCAGAATGCCAGGCCCTTTCTGAGCCTGGTACATGGCTCCCTGGTCCAGGAGCATTTGGAAGAAGCTGTGATTTTACCTTGATACAGCCGCAAAATTTCCACCAATGACATTCCAAACGCTGTGCAGAAAAGCACCTGAGAACAAGTATCACCCAGAGTGATTGGAGCCACTCTTTTCTCCCCCTCCCTTTCACCAGAAGCAGAACTGAGTTTGACTGCCTCAGCAAATCTTTCTCTGCAATCTTAAAGTTGAACTTTGATTTCTTTTCCAGCGACTTTACTAGAAGCCGCACAGTGGATAGAATCCCGGGCTGGAGCCCAGCTGACTGGTTTTGTGATCTTGGGCAAGTCACTTAACCTCTGGGAGCTCCGGTCCCTTCATCTGCAAACAAGGCAGTTGGATTGAGTTTTTGTGAAGGTCCCTTTTAGCTCTAATGACCTGCTTTCTTAAAGCAGATTCCTTCCTCTTCTCCCATCAAAGAAGTGAAGCAGAGAGAGGAGGGGAGGGAGCTGTCTGCCTGGATCAAAGGGTGGCCTCCCAGAGCCCTTGCCTTCTGTGGAACTTACTCATCTTGCCTCTTACCAAGTCAAAGGTAGAGGAATGTGAGGTTGGAAGACTTCTGCAGATTCGAAAGTGGGAACTGACCAGTACTTGCGGGGTACCTACTCAGAGCCTAAGCACGACCTGGTCACCGGTGAACAAGAGACAATCAATCAAAAGAAGGAAGGAATTAAAACACACAAGAAGAAGAAATTCATTTCTTGCCCTCAAAAAACTCACATTCTAATTGTTCAGTAAAGCATAACATTCTTGAACCCTGACTCTGTACTAACAAATTAATGTGAGATAAATGGGTTATTTAATTCTCTTTTAAAATGATAGATTCCTCCTTTTCATCAATTTTTAGAATGCCTTGGTGCCTAAACAACTCTTCGGTGAATAATGAGATTGAAAACATTATTATGAACTCATGAATTTTTATATACTTCACATTTCATTCCTTTTGGCTCCCTCCCCTCCTCCCTTCTTTCCTCCCCCTTCCTTCCTTCCTTCTTTCTTTCTTTCTTTTTGTTATTTTTGTATTTTTCTTTACTTTTGGTCATAGGCAATCCTTCAAATTTGCTCCTGTGTCCTTCTGACACAGCCTTAGTATCTTAGAGATCTTCCTTGCTTTCTGGTACAACATTATGTCATACTTACAACAATCCCAAAGAGATAGATTCTATTGTTATTGGCATTTTACGCATGAGAAGAACTGAGATTGCCCAAGGCCACAAGGCTAGTGAAAGTGGAGCTGGGATGTGATCTTCACCCCTGCCTCCAAACTTTTGACCATCATGCCCCATAGTCTATTTGAAGAGATAAAAGAACACAAAAGAAATAATTGGTAAATAGCAAAGAGCGTGTTAAATTAATTTCACTAGGGGGCCATCAGACTAAGGGGGGTTTAATGCTTAGCAGCTTAGTAAGCAAACCTAAGCCTGCATTGCCTCAAGGTTAAGAAATTGAAACCCAAGTACAACTGATCACAAAGAGCCAACTAGGCTTTTCCAAGTAAGGCACCTGCTCGAGCAATAGCCAATCAAATAATTTTCTTGCTTTGCTTCTGCTTGTCCCATAGTTCCTGTCCATGGAGGGTTCCTAACCACTTCTGGTTTGGTGCTGCAATTGGAATCCATTTTTGCTCAAATAATGAACTCCACACATTTTAGTATGCCTCAGTGTATCTTTTAACAAGTGGCATATGTCTTTTGACTGATTCATCAGACATTATTGGGTTCCAGTCATATGCCAAGTTCCATGGGATGAATAAGACAGGGTCCCCGTTGTCAAGTTGCTCACGTTTCATTGAGGGCTGACCTTTGTGGTCATGGCAATGGGTTTGAAATGAATTCAGTGTGGGCTGGGGAGGCCCCGGGGAAACTTCTGGGATGGGATTGGATCTGGCCTTCGGAGGCCGATTAAGAACTTTTCTGGGATGAGGCATTCTAGGCAGGGGTCCATTCCAGCAAAGGCCCAGAGGCAGGACCAGCCCGGCAGAGGGGGTGGCAGGTGTCTCTACTGTCTCAAATTTCTAATGTTCCATAAGCTTGACTCCAAGAAGAGTGGGGATCATAGATCAAGCGTGCTATGCAAATGACTCTTAAATGGCAAAAGAACCTCCAAGCTCTGTGTTACAGGGAAGCCCAGAGTCATGGGAAGACTTTAACAGCTCCACCCCCCCGCCCCGCCCACCATTGCCCTTTAACACTACAGTGGATTTTTTATTAAACTGTGCCCATACAGAACTTTAATGGTGGTCCATTCAGCACGGGCATGAGGGTGGTGTGTGTGTGAATGTTCTGGGAGCCCTCCACGTGTAGAGGCCATATCTTAATGGTCCCTGTATCCTCAGTGATCAGCATATGGGTTGGGTCTTAATCATTTTTAAAAAATTGAAATGAGGCCACCTGGGTGGCTCAGTTGGTTAAGCCTCTGTCTCCAGCTCAGGTCATGATCTTGGGGTCATGGGATCCAGCCCTGCATGGGGCGGGGGTGGGGGGGGAGGGTCCCTGCTCAGTGGGGAGTCTGTTTCTCTCTCTCCCTCTGCCACTCCCTCCTGCTCATGCTCTTTCTCTCTCTCTCTCTCTCAAATAAATAAATAAATAAATAAATCTTTGAAAAAAAATTTAAATGAAGCTTCTTCCAAAACATTCATCCTCTTTGATTGGATAATTTCATTATGTGTCTCTGAGACTCTATTGCTAAGAAATGATCAGGGATGTGCCAAAGATGTTTATCATAGAAGCATTTATATCAATAAAATATTAGACACCACCTAAGGGTGAATGCTTCATCATACTGCGGCCTGTTCTAGGCTATTCTGGGGGTGATTTTCTTGGACCTTGATGTAGATATTAAACATCATGTTTATGAAGAGTTTTTAGACTCATGAGAATATTATTAAGATACATGTTAACTCAAAGCATTCAGGGTATGAAATTAGAAACACAATGACCCTGCTATGTAAAAAACGAAAGCATAGAGAGAAGCCCGGCAAGAAATACACCAAGGATGTCCGCATGTCAGCGAGAACTTCTCTCTGGAATGATTCTCTTCTCCTTTTTGTTTTTCTCTATTTTCCGAAGTTCGGCGTGCCTTACTTTCTAACAGGTAAAACAAAAGCCATGCAAAGGATGACCACTGAGCTTTACCTACTGATTCAATGTTCTAACAAGTTAACTGAACAGGGCAGGCAGGAGGTGTGACGGACGCCCTGGGAAGTGTGGGTGGGTGAGGGGGTGGGCCCAGCAGAACAATTTGAAAGACGGGTGAGGTCACTGAGTCGGTGAGCTGATGGGCTGGGGGTCCCCACCTTGGGGGCTCCCACGCCTGCGCTCGGCTACTGGAGGAGGTAGCTAGCCCGAAGCGGGTGGAAACTCCAATTTAACAGTCATTAAGGGCAGGGGGCTGGGCGGTCCGCGGGGGCTTTGATGTGGTTAACCTCGCTGGGGGTCAGGCGGCTCTGACCTCGGCAGTGTTCTGGCTCTGAAGCCGAGGTCGGGTCAGCGCTCCCATTGTGTCGCTGGCCTGCATTAACTCCTGGGCCAGAGAACAGGGCCCGCTCGGCACTGCCCGCCTCCCGCCCAAGTGGGCCAGCTTTGTTCCCTCCCCACTGCTTCCATTGTGGCTACTCGGGGTGGGGGGGAAAGGCCAGCATTCATTTCCTCACTCGAACGGCTCCTTCCTCTTCCAGCCCATAAGCATTTTGTCACTGTGACCCCAGAGGTGATTCGGGGCTTTTGATCTTGCCTACCTAGAGCCCCGCTCCTCTGCGGTCCCCAGGGGCCTGGACGCACCCACCGGAGGGAGTACCCACCGGCCAAGTGGGCCCTGGGCATGTTGGAACGTAGCTAACCAGAGACAGTGGTTCTTGTGGGGTGCATTCCAGTCTTTCTTCCCATCAGAGGCCCCCGCTCCTCAAGATGCGAAAGCCAGAGGGCCTGGGGGCTTCTTCCTTCCTTCCCAGCCCTCCACAGACCTGCCCGGCCACCCCTCTGCCCCTGAGTCCCTCCAGACACAGCACATTTCCCAGGACTCCCTGCTTGCTTTGCCGTCCCCTGCAATGCCCCGGCCTCCGAGGCCTCTGCAAGATCCCTGCAGAGTCCATGCCAATGTGACTCCTCCTGTCACTGTACCTTGGGTCTAGTGGTTCTGACAAACCCTCTGTGACCAGCTGTGGGCAGTTACAGGCCCTGCCCCTCAGCTCTGGGGCTGCCCGACTGTGAGCTCCTTGAAGGCCGGGGCCTCGTCTTCTTCCTTCTTAGGTCCCTCCTCCCACAAGATGACTCCGTCAGGGCCTGGGAGACAGAAGGTGCAGCGTTGAGGGGCTTCTAGGCAGCCGTAGGGTGACTTCGGACCCCTTCAGAAGGAGCTTTATAGTACAGGCAGGAGTGAAGATAGTTTACGATTGAAACACTTCTGACGGGTTCTCGGGGCTTGAGAGGCGGACAGAGGTATAAGAAAGGGTGTTGGTGAGTGTTTAAAACATCTGAAGGATCAATTCATTTGCTCGCTTATTTATACAAACAGGCATCGAGCACCTTCTCTGGGTAATTATTAAATTGCTCTTAGCCCTGGGCGCACAGAAGCAGGGGAGATCCTGGTCCCTGTCCGCGGGGCCTCAGGCTGGTGGTGGTCACGGAGGCAGGAGAGCGCGGCCATCCAGAGGCACGATGACAGGTAGAGTCTGGTACATGGTGAATGCCGCGTAGAGAGAGAAGGCGCTGGACCTGAAAGGGAAGGTGACCTCCTGAGACAGATGTAACATGTCCACAATAACACATTTATTAGGCAATCTTGTATAGCCTGGGAGAATTACTATATTCCAATCAGTGGTTTGGAGGAAAGTACATGGAAGCATCAAGCAGCAAGTTCAATGCAGCCTTGTCTCTGCCTGTAGACAGCGGGACGCACTTTACTGACATTGGTCTCTACGCCTCTCAGGGAAATTCGGGCTGGTGCGTCGGCAGCCAGCAAGAGCTGCCTTTGCTCCGTGCCAGCCGTCAGGGATCTACCCAAAGCCCCCTCTGCGGCAGGGGTGGGGTCTACTGTTAGTCTCCAGGCTGCTCCTTTCCTGCCCAGACTTACTGCTGTCCAAAGGGAAATTCGTCCTCTTTCACGAATACTCATTCCTTCATTTCTTTCTCATCAGGAATCTATTCTTTGTTCGTCAACCAGTTATTTTCCTGCATTCATTCCACAAATGTTTTACTGAGTGCTTGGAACCATATTTGCTCCAGGAGCTATAAAATGAACACACAGTGGTCTCTGCCCCCGAGAACATTACTTTAGTGAGGGTCACTGACCAGGCCACCTGGGAAGAGCCACAATGAGGGAAATACCACATGTTCGTGGAAATTCGAGAGGACCCTTGGCCCTTTCCGGGGGTAGTCAAAGAAGGCCAACGTCTTGCTAGCTGAGATGACACTTGAAAGATTTTAAGACATAAGCCAGGTGAAGGGACAGGGTGGGGTGGAGACTCGTGTTTGAGTTCGGGAGGAAGGTGGGCATGGGGAAGACCCTGGAAACCGTGAGATTGAAGCAGGAATTCAGGCCAGGCCCGAGTGGGTTCTGGCCCTTGGTTCTGAAGGGCCCCGAGGGCTAGGGATGTGAGCTCCATTCTGTCCCTGTGGTTCCTCTGCTGGCACCTCCCTCTGTATCCTGAGGATGGAGCGGGCTGTGACCATCACCTCCTGACAGAAGCTATCTGCTGGACTCTGCCTGCCACTTTCAAAGAGGGCCTACTTTTGTCATATGGAAACACCCCAGCAGCGCGCAGAAGCCTCACCATCCTCCAAAGGGTCGCATTGTCTGTGCAGCTAATTTCTGAGAAGAGTTAGTGGCTTCAAACAGAACCGTATTCAGTTAGGGGGTATCCTCTCCCGCCCCCCCCACCCCCGGCTATGAGGATAGATGCCTCTGAACATGCTGTCTGAATCTGAGGCAGAAAGATAATTATTTGCCTTTCTCATAAGGAAAAGCTAATTACTAGAAGGAATCCCAGCATAATTACACAGTTAAGCTTAGTGTCTTTGTACACATCACTTCCTGACAAAGACATCCCAGTTATCCCATAGCCATTTGAAGGAGGAGGGGATGATCATTTCTGGTTCTTTCTAGCTTGCCCACTCTGTTGCCTGCCTATTACTGATGCCCCTTGGGGTAAGTAAATTGAGCAAGCAGCTGGGTAATAGGAAAGGAAGAGTAGTGCCCTACAGATGCTTGTTCTTCACAGTCACCCTATAAGGGAGCTACCAGAATGTTCCATAGGTGACAACGTTGGTGTTCAGGGACACATGTCCCCTGCTCAAGGTATCTCTGCCTCTATGAGTTGGAGCCGGAATTTGAACCTCGGTCTCTGGCTGGAAAGCTTGCCTTTTTTCCCCACAACAGCCTCACTGTCGGATGTTGAGCCGGCTGTTGGGGTGCCCTGGGCAAAGTAGCAGTGTGTCCAGGAAGGGAACAAGGAATTTGCTTCTCAGTGTGGCAAGGAGTCGAGGGCTGGATGGGGAAGGACGAAAATGTTCAGTATGATAGAACACTTGCTGTGTGCCCGGGGCAGCCACATCCTTGGAATAGAGGATGGGATCAGAGGTGTGGTCCTCAGGGTAGGAAGTGGGGGGCGTCTCACCAGTAGACCTTTGGATTCCTGTAGGCCCATCATGGTCCTGGCACAGATGATGACCAACCAACAGGGAGGAGAACCTCCCAGAGGGGGATCCCACACGGCTTGATGTCTGTGTGTTTTTCTCCACACGGAGAAATGGGCCAGGAGAAAATGTGAGGATATTCCAGGCAGAAAAAAGCAAAGAAGTGAGCAAAGGCCAAATGCACACTGTTGCTGAAAGTGAATAAAATAGAGGGTGGGGGCCATTTTGTTGAGCAAGTGGTGACTGTTGGCCATGATCTCAAAGAACCACTGGGATTTCTCATCTGGAAGGAGAAGTGGTTGAACCAGGTGATTTTAAAGCTCCTTTCCTATTTCGACACTCTGTGAGTCAATGTTTGAAATATATTTAAATATTTATAATGCTGTTTGGATGCATCTATTGAGAATCTTAAACTCTTCATACCCTTTGATCATGTAATTCCACTTCATGAAATTTTTCTGAAGGAAATTTACAAACAAGAATGTTCATTACATCATTGTTTATAATAGGGAAAAATTGGAAATAATCTAGAGACCCAACAATAGGGGATTCACCATGGAAACTGTGTTCCATTCTTGCAATAGAGAATATAGTTACTGAAAGGATGTTTACGAAGACTTTATTAAGAACCGAGGGAAAATGGTTATGTCGTAACACTAAGAGGGAGGGACAGGGTATAAAACTGTGAATTTAGTCATAATAATGAAAAAAACACGGTGTCAGAGAGTGGCACACACACAATTATACATAGAAAAAACTAGAAAAAACCACGAATGGTGACCAAACTTGATTGATGGAACTATAGCGAATTTAAAAATTAATTTTACTTTTTGAATAAGAAAGACAAACTTTATTAATATGTTTAAAAAAATAAAATGCAAAACAATTGCAACAAAAATGGTCATGCAAAGCCTGGGTAATTCTTTCTCCTTTTCTGGCAGCTGGTGGCTACGGCTGGGTCCATTACTTGCAAGATGGCAGCTTGAGGCCTCAGAAGAGTGTCCAGGGGAAAGACTATGCCCTGAAGCCCCTGGGACAGTGGTGGTTGGTGGGCGTTGGGTCCTGGTTGGAAGAGCAGGTTTCTGAGGGATACCAGCTCCTCAGAGGCTCTGAGAGAGGCACCGGCGGTAACCGAGTCCCAGGCGTCTGTCAGGACCTGCAGGAACAGGCACTGACATGAAGACAGTGGTGAGTCTGCCTATCTAGGGTTTTGTGAAATGTTGAAATGGCCTAATTTCTATCTTTAATCTTCTTGGGAAACAGTGGGGGCTGAGAAGTTTCATGGCAGAGACTAGGCTTTGGGTCAAAGATTCAGGCTCATGTCCTGCTTCTACTTTTTCCTTCTGGAGTCTTGGGTTTCATTCATCAAAGAAGGAATTACAACACCGACCCCAAAGAAGCAGGCCCGGAGGTTTCAGTGAGGTACTGTCTGCCCAGTACCCGACTCGCAGGAGGGACTCAGGCTGGCGGAGCTCATGTTCTCAGGGTCCTTCTTAGCTGATGCATGTTGCTTCCTCCTTTACGGGTGAGAGACGTGTCCCTGCCTCTGAGCACTCGCTGTGATGATCCCAGTTTTAAATTAGCCAGTTTGGTTCATGACACAGCCTAGCAGGCCGGCCTCATTGTGTGAACAGGCACTAAATTAGTCCCACAGAGGAAATTGCTTTACTGATGTTCTGCACTGTTACCAATGAGAAGGTCCCCCTGTCCATAAGACAAAGCCAATGGCCAATCACGTCACTCTCCTGAGGGGTTCCACAAGATCTGAGAACGGGAGGTGAAGCCAGCTCATGTGGTGGCTGGCAGGGTTCTGGGCACAACTCCTGGTAAGGGAGGCTTGTACGCTCTTCCGCTGCTGACATCCACCTGCCTGGCACGGGTACAGCGAACAGTTGTAGATTGCACGGATAGAGGCAAATCTCCCCATTGTGGCCTAAGGGGGATTTCACACATGCTGATACGGATTTTCTGGCCAGATGGCTCTGAGAAGCCCTGGGAGCCCCAAGATGACCCAATAAGATAGGAAGTTAGGCGGCTGGGATTTGTGGGGTTCCCAGGGAGATTGCCGAGTCTAGAAAGAGCCACCAACCTGAGGCCTGCCGTTCCACCAAGATAGCGCCCGTGCCCCAGGACCTTGAAGGTGCTTCGGCTTCATGGCCTCCCTTTAAAAGTCAGATGGTCTTGGGAAGGTCACATCCTTCACCATGAGAAGTAACTGCTATTAAGTTGGGTTAATAGGGACAAATAAGGACAGGGAGCTGGACATGTCCTGAGAAGTTGGGACAGCAAGAGAGAGAAAACAGATAGGAGACTAGAAGTGGAGACACTGTAGACCAGTGTTCTCCAATCCCCTGGGATTTAGATTTCATCCACCTTGAAATTTAGTGTAAGTTCAACCTAAAACAAGATGATGAATGAGGTGGGAGAGAACCTGGGAGGCCATGACAAGTGTGGGATGGGGTCACTGAGATAGTGGGGCACGAATGCATGATGCATGGGAGGGAACCTGGTTGTTCATCTAGGGATTGGGGGGGTGTGTTTAGATGACCTCCAGATCTACTGTCACCCCCAAACAGTTTGCCTTCCATTCTTGGGGTCTGACTCCTGGGAAGGAATCGTGCTGACCCTTTATGAGAGTTATAGCCGTGGTCCAGGCCCTAAGCCTTCTATCCTGCCTGGGCAGGGGAAGCAGCCTTTGCCCACCGGGATGGACAGGCTACTTCTGATACGCTGATTTCTCAGGACACCAAAGCATCGGGTTATCAAGGAGTCATGATCCCCTGGAAAGCGAAGGGGCTGCTGCAACCTTGAAGCCATGACCGCGTGACTGTTCACATTTCACATGTGATGCTACAAAAGGGAAGGTTCCTGCTCTCCTGGTCCCACCCAGGCACTGACTGCAAGAAGGGGTCTAGCACGTCTGAGCCATAATCAGAAGATGGGGAAACTGAGGCCCAGTGGAGGCAGTGACTTACCCATGGCTACTCACAGAAAGAATTGGAATGAGTTACTCCACCTTTATTTCCTTGACCTCCAGGACCCCTGTTCTCCTCACCGTGCCACCCAGCGTCAGATCACACCCCCAGGCAGAGAGCTCCTCGGCATTTCCTGCCTCATGTGTATAATTGTGAGGATTTATTGTAGCTGGGATTTTGTTTCAAGCCTTTAATATGATTAGCAAACATCAAATATCAAAAGCTTATCTAGTAAACACCTCCTGTCCATGCCATGGACGTTATGGTCAGCTTCGGATTGAAGTCGAGTCACATTTCAAAACAGATGCAATTTCAAGAGGCCAGAGCGAGGCCGCCCACATCTGCTGGCTGTGATCTTTCGTGTGCAGTAAATGGCATTGTCGGAGAGCCGGGCTGTAAAAAACATCAGCCTGGTCAGCAGGACCTGCTTACAATGCCTGGAGCTTTCCGGGGGATTTTAAAAATGCAGCCGAGCACTCTGAGTCTGGTGGGCAGCCTGCCGGGGCCGGCACAGGCTGTCCGTTTAAGGCGGGGATGCTCAAATCAAATATTTATTATCTTTGACCAAAAAATCAAGCGATACTGTTAGGAGCCACGGGGCTTCCAGGAATGCTTCTGGCAGGAGTGGAGGTGGGTGTAGGTGGTGACAGTTTGCAAAATAAGACTGTTGTGCCCCCCGGATCTCTCCGCGAACACCGAAAAATCACGCTTCCGTCCTTGCCCTAGAAATGAGATTGAAAAAAGGTCTTTGTCCCATTTGTGAGTAAAAGTGAAGTGTGAGCCAAAGGCATGCTCAGTGTGTTCTCCCTGGGGTCCACGGATATCGTGGCTAACTGTGCGCCTTTCCTTAAACGTGGCAGGACCAGAGGTTGGGCTCTGCCTGGTGCCCACTGAGAGCTCCGGCTCGTCTTCAGGGATGCGGAATATGAGTGTGTGTGTGTGTGTGTGTGTGAGTGTGTGTGTGTGTGCAGGGGAGATTGAGTGTGTGTGAGAGCCTGTTCTTCCTAGTGATTCCCATCCCTGCAACACACTCACCGCCCTCACCGGGACCTTTCTCTCTCTGCTGCTCACATGGGAAGGAGACACTCTATCTGGGGGACTCATGTTTCTCTGGGCGCCACAGTCCGTGGATCTGAGTGACCCATTCCAGCTGTTTCTGGC
>NC_048221.1:132609542-132638490 GCF_002007445.2 Ailuropoda melanoleuca | reverse complement strand
GAAAGACAAACTTTATTAATATGTTTAAAAAAATAAAATGCAAAACAATTGCAACAAAAATGGTCATGCAAAGCCTGGGTAATTCTTTCTCCTTTTCTGGCAGCTGGTGGCTACGGCTGGGTCCATTACTTGCAAGATGGCAGCTTGAGGCCTCAGAAGAGTGTCCAGGGGAAAGACTATGCCCTGAAGCCCCTGGGACAGTGGTGGTTGGTGGGCGTTGGGTCCTGGTTGGACGAGCAGGTTTCTGAGGGATACCAGCTCCTCAGAGGCTCTGAGAGAGGTACCGGCGGTAACCCTGAGTCCCGGGCGTCTGTCAGGACCTGCAGGAACAGGCACTGACATGAAGACAGTGGTGAGTCTGCCTATCTAGGGTTTTGTGAAATGTTGAAATGGCCTAATTTCTATCTTTAATCTTCTTGGGAAACAGTGGGGGCTGAGAAGTTTCATGGCAGAGACTAGGCTTTGGGTCAAAGATTCAGGCTCATGTCCTGCTTCTACTTTTTCCTTCTGGAGTCTTGGGTTTCATTCATCAAAGAAGGAATTACAACACCGACCCCAAAGAAGCAGGCCCGGAGGTTTCAGTGAGGTACTGTCTGCCCAGTACCCGACTCGCAGGAGGGACTCAGGCTGGCGGAGCTCATGTTCTCAGGGTCCTTCTTAGCTGATGCATGTTGCTTCCTCCTTTACGGGTGAGAGACGTGTCCCTGCCTCTGAGCACTCTCTGTGATGATCCCAGTTTTAAATTAGCCAGTTTGGTTCATGACACAGCCTAGCAGGCCGGCCTCATTGTGTGAACAGGCACTAAATTAGTCCCACAGAGGAAATTGCTTTACTGATGTTCTGCACTGTTACCAATGAGAAGGTCCCCCTGTCCATAAGACAAAGCCAATGGCCAATCACGTCACTCTCCTGAGGGGTTCCACAAGATCTGAGAACGGGAGGTGAAGCCAGCTCATGTGGTGGCTGGCAGGGTTCTGGGCACAACTCCTGGTAAGGGAGGCTTGTACGCTCTTCCGCTGCTGACATCCACCTGCCTGGCACGGGTACAGCGAACAGTTGTAGATTGCACGGATAGAGGCAAATCTCCCCATTGTGGCCTAAGGGGGATTTCACACATGCTGATACGGATTTTCTGGCCAGATGGCTCTGAGAAGCCCTGGGAGCCCCAAGATGACCCAATAAGATAGGAAGTTAGGCGGCTGGGATTTGTGGGGTTCCCAGGGAGATTGCCGAGTCTAGAAAGAGCCACCAACCTGAGGCCTGCCGTTCCACCAAGATAGCGCCCGTGCCCCAGGACCTTGAAGGTGCTTCGGCTTCATGGCCTCCCTTTAAAAGTCAGATGGTCTTGGGAAGGTCACATCCTTCACCATGAGAAGTAACTGCTATTAAGTTGGGTTAATAGGGACAAATAAGGACAGGGAGCTGGACATGTCCTGAGAAGTTGGGACAGCAAGAGAGAGAAAACAGATAGGAGACTAGAAGTGGAGACACTGTAGACCAGTGTTCTCCAATCCCCTGGGATTTAGATTTCATCCACCTTGAAATTTAGTGTAAGTTCAACCTAAAACAAGATGATGAATGAGGTGGGAGAGAACCTGGGAGGCCATGACAAGTGTGGGATGGGGTCACTGAGATAGTGGGGCACGAATGCATGATGCATGGGAGGGAACCTGGTTGTTCATCTAGGGATTGGGGGGGTGTGTTTAGATGACCTCCAGATCTACTGTCACCCCCAAACAGTTTGCCTTCCATTCTTGGGGTCTGACTCCTGGGAAGGAATCATGCTGACCCTTTATGAGAGTTATAGCCGTGGTCCAGGCCCTAAGCCTTCTATCCTGCCTGGGCAGGGGAAGCAGCCTTTGCCCACCGGGATGGACAGGCTACTTCTGATACGCTGATTTTTCAGGACACCAAAGCATCGGGTTATCAAGGAGTCATGATCCCCTGGAAAGCGAAGGGGCTGCTGCAACCTTGAAGCCATGACCACGTGACTGTTCACATTTCACATGTGATGCTACAAAAGGGAAGGTTCCTGCTCTCCCGGTCCCACCCAGGCACTGACTGAGAGAAGGGGTCTAGCACGTCTGAGCCATAATCAGAAGATGGGGAAACTGAGGCCCAGTGCAGGCAGTGACTTACCCATGGCTACTCACAGAAAGAATTGGAATGAGTTACTCCACCTTTATTTCCTTGACCTCCAGGACCCCTGTTCTCCTCACCGTGCCACCCAGCGTCAGATCACACCCCCAGGCAGAGAGCTCCTCGGCATTTCCTGCCTCATGTGTATAATTGTGAGGATTTATTGTAGCTGGGATTTTGTTTCAAGCCTTTAATATGATTAGCAAACATCAAATATCAAAAGCTTATCTAGTAAACACCTCCTGTCCATGCCATGGACGTTATGGTCAGCTTCGGATTGAAGTCGAGTCACATTTCAAAACAGATGCAATTTCAAGAGGCCAGAGCGAGGCCGCCCACATCTGCTGGCTGTGATCTTTCGTGTGCAGTAAATGGCATTGTCGGAGAGCCGGGCTGTAAAAAACATCAGCCTGGTCAGCAGGACCTGCTTACAATGCCTGGAGCTTTCCGGGGGATTTTAAAAATGCAGCCGAGCACTCTGAGTCTGGTGGGCAGCCTGCCGGGGCCGGCACAGGCTGTCCGTTTAAGGCGGGGATGCTCAAATCAAATATTTATTATCTTTGACCAAAAAATCAAGTGATACTGTTAGGAGCCACGGGGCTTCCAGGAATGCTTCTGGCAGGAGTGGAGGTGGGTGTAGGTGGTGACAGTTTGCAAAATAAGACTGTTGTGCCCCCCGGATCTCTCCGCGAACACCGAAAAATCACGCTTCCGTCCTTGCCCTAGAAATGAGATTGAAAAAAGGTCTTTGTCCCATTTGTGAGTAAAAGTGAAGTGTGAGCCAAAGGCATGCTCAGTGTGTTCTCCCTGGGGTCCACGGATATCGTGGCTAACTGTGCGCCTTTCCTTAAACGTGGCAGGACCAGAGGTTGGGCTCTGCCTGGTGCCCACTGAGAGCTCCGGCTCGTCTTCAGGGATGCGGAATATGAGTGTGTGTGTGTGTGTGTGTGTGAGTGTGTGTGTGTGTGCAGGGGAGATTGAGTGTGTGTGAGAGCCTGTTCTTCCTAGTGATTCCCATCCCTGCAACACACTCACCGCCCTCACCGGGACCTTTCTCTCTCTGCTGCTCACATGGGAAGGAGACACTCTATCTGGGGGACTCATGTTTCTCTGGGCGCCACAGTCCGTGGATCTGAGTGACCCATTCCAGCTGTTTCTGGCAGCAGCTCCGAAACTGGCTGGAGCCCAGTGGGTGGCAGGGCGGTTTGCACCGTGGAAAACGTGTTCCTAATGGGGCAGCAGCTGCCGCCGGCCAGAGCTGGAGGAGTTGGTGTAATGAGAGAAATTGTTCTCTGCCACTGGATCTGGCAGAGTTCACCCGTAAACGAAGATTTGCTGCTTCTCACAGGGGAGGCATTTATTTGGTTTTGATTCCTAGAAGCTGATGAGGAGGTGGGGCCGACCCGAGGAAAAAGTTGGCCAGGACTCCTGCGGGGCATCGCTGGGATGGCACGCTCGGGATTCGAGGTGGGTGTGAACCGGGCTGCTCCGGGTCCCCCCCGCAGGCTGCCATGTGGCTGAAGCTGCAAATCATGGGGCTCCGTCAGGGTGCACCCTGCTGTGGGTGCTGCGGCATCTCGAGGGGTGCAGGAGCAGGGGGAGGGGGAAGGGGTGCCAGAGGGGTGAGACTGGAAGGGATTTTCAGAACCGCTCTTTCACCTTCAGAGACCGCGATGGCCAGTGGCTCAGGGCATTGGCATCACCACGAGGGGCTATGACTCAAGCTCAGGGAGGATTTACTTTTTCTTTAATTTGGGTTTTAATTTTTTTTAATCAAAGTTATATATGCGTACCGTTTCCACAGTTTTGCAAGGCTTAAGGAAAGCAAGTTTGCCCCCAACTCCTTCCTTCCTTGCTGCTTTTCCCCAGAAGCGATGGCTTTGAGCTCTTAAGACCCTTGTCGTGTTCTTCCACCTCTTTCAGTAAAATATTATTTCTTGGTGTGACCGTTTGAGGAACAGTCTGTTGGCTTCCCACTATGGAAGATGACGATTTAGCTTTTTTTGTGATTGTCCCTCCTCTCAACATCTGTTGATGGAAACATTGCATTTTTCCTGTACATCACAACTTTGGAAAGGGGCAGGAAGGGGATGCAAGAAGCAGAACATGGAGCTCAGACTCGCCAAGCCAGGCCAAGATAAAACTGTTTCCCAGTGAATTGTGGCAAATGGGGAGTTTGGGGCTAAAATTATGCAGGTGAAGGGTGCTTGGTACACGCAGATCCCACAGCCATTTGGTGTATTCCACAAGGCAGGGGAGTTCTAGAAAAGTTACGTGTTGGTGAAGTGTGTCACTCCCTACCTTTCTATCCATTGCAATACCTTGTGGAAGAGGACTTAGTTGGGTTAGAAGAAACACACTTTACCCAGAGTGTGGGAGACCCAGGAGAGGCATGCAGGGGGCATGTAAATAATGAAAGAGCTATGGCAAATGCATTGGAAGTGAGCCATCTGTCCCCGCGGCAGAACGGATCCAAGAAAATATGATTCTGATCACAAGGTCCTAGGAAAGGAAAGAAATTGTTTGCATGTATGATAGGCAGGGCATGGAGCATTGTGCCCAGAATACAAGATGCTCAAAACATAGTTGTCTTTAATAAATGAAGCAGCTCATTTTGCAGATGGGTACGCTGAGACTCCAAGAATTAAGATGGCATGCTCCAGGTCATACAGAAGATTGCTGGTGGAGCTGGTAGAGGGACCAGGACCCTGCCTTCCTCCATCCCTTTATCCCTCCCTCCTTCCCTGTATTGGTGTATTGAGGACTACTCAGGCCAAGTATTACGTGATCACTTGACAGCGTTCAGGGAAGAGTCTGGAGGCAGGAGGTCAGGGAGGAGACTTCTTCAGCTGAGAGGTGACACGGGCTTGAACAAGCAGGACAGTGGCTGGGGAAAATGAGGGGGCAGATGGGAGAAATACTTTGGTATGAGGACAGACATAACCCAGTGGTTGGTTGGAGGGGCAGGAGAGGGAGGCTTGAGACTGACTCCCAGATTCCTAATTCAGTTAGGGGCTTAGATGGTGAGGTCATTCACAAGAAAAGAGAACACAAGAGATGAGAGAGGTATCTTTGGTGAAGGAAGAGGGTGAGTTCAGGTTTGAACTTGTAGAAATCAAGGAGAAAATGTTCAGTGAGCCCTTGGGTACACAAGGGCTGCAGACACAGCAGAGAGGACTGGAGGGGAGTGGTCAGAGGCCAAGGCTGACTGTCGAAGCCATAGAAAGGAACATCAGCCAGAGGCATGAGCAGTGAAAGAAGGAGAGGGTTGAGGACAGAGCCCCGGAAGAGCATCCCCATGTCAGGGATGGTGAGAGGGAGAATGCATGAGCATGTCTGCAAAGGAGAATTCAGAGATCAGAGAGGAGTTCCTCTCAATGAGGGAAAACAGATTTTAGGAAGGAGATGATGGTCGATGTGCCTAATGCAGCAGGAAAGTCTAGAAAGGAAAAGACTGATATGATAAAGCCCAGTGAGTTTGGCAATATGGTGGCAGGAATGTTGGTGAGGGCAGTGTTGATGGAATGGTGGATGAAGGAAGCTAGAATTCAGTAGGGCGGGGAGTCCTGGGGCAGCTAACTTCCACGGTTTATACTTGGGATGAACAACGTCGGTATCCCTGGAGGACACCACTCTGCAATCCGAGCTCCTTGGGACCCACTGAAGAGCTGCCCTAGAGGACAAAGGACAGTAAATGGGATTTCAACCCAGGCTGAGGCCAAGCCAGTTGGACTGGGGAAAGAATGAGGCCCATTTCTGCCTCCTGGTGACCGTACGTCCTGATCAGTGTGTTTTCTTCTCCTCTGAGTGGTGTATACAGTTAGGGGCGTCTTTTCCATGACATTCACTGCTGCTTCTAGGTGGACGGAGTTCGCCCAGAGTGAGATATTTCAAAGCCAGAACCCAAGGATTAAGTACAACAGAGTTTCTTTTAATTCGTTGAGGAGGTGTCCTTCTTTCTGATGTGGAGACTGCGCTAAGCAGTGGGATGTCTGTTCTTTAGTAAATCAACGAACAAAGCTTCTTGCATGTATGATCTTTAAACCTTGGCTTGGGTGAGGAACTTGCATTCATTCTTTGGATGAGAAAAATAAATAACCTAGACCCTAAAGAGATAGAAGTGTGGGCAGGGGGTGTGGTCACGTTATAAGGATTTCTGCTTGTTTACTTAGTAAGACATTAGATGCCAAGTAAATAAAAAAGATGCATGTTTTCCACGTACATACACACATACGCAATTGATAGATTTTATATCTTTTTTTGAAAAAGAAAGCACATACATGTAAAGGTTTTTTTTCTTCTCTTTCCCTTTTGACCCCCTTCACATATATCTTCCACCCCCCTACCCTCTGACTCTGGCAACCACCAATCTATTCTTTGTATCTATGAGCTTCTTTTTGTTTGCTTGTTTTATTTTGTTTTGTTTTTATTCCACATATAAGAGGCATGATATGGCATTTGGCTTTCTCTGTCTGACTTACTTCACTTAGCATGATGCCCTCGAGGTCCATCCCTGCTGTTGCAAATGACAAGATTTCATTTTCTTTTACATCTGAATAATATTCCATTGTATATATACACCACATCTTCTCCATCCGTTCATCCATCAAAGACTGTTTCCCTATCTTGGCTGTTGTAAAGAATGCTGCAGTGAACACGGGGGTGCGTTTATCTTTTCCAATTAGTGTTGTTTGTTTTCTTCGGGTAAGTACCCAGAAGTGGAAATGCTGGATCATAGGGTAGTTCTACTTTTAATCTTCTGAGGAAGCTCCAGACTGTTTTCCAGAGCGCATTCCCACCAACAGTTCCAGAGGGTTCCCCTTTCTCCACATCCTCACCAACACGCATCACTTCTTGTCTTTTTTATAATGGTCATTCTATTAGGTGTAAGGTGATATCTCATTGTGGTTTTGACTTGTACTTTCCTCATGATTAATGACACTGAACATCCCTTCATGTACCTGTTAACAGGCCATCTGTATGTCTTCTTGGGGAAAAGGTCTATTCGGATCTTATGCCCGTTTTTAAATTGAGTTGTTTAGTTTTTTTGCTACTGAGTTGTAGTTCTTTATATATTTTGGATATTAGCCCTTTATAGTATATATCAATTTATTTCCGCCTTTTAAACTTGAGACCTCATAAATATTTTTCCATGATGTTAGGAATTTTTCTGTAAATGTGATTTTAATACTTCTAGAAGGTGGTATCATATGAATACATCATATAGTGAACTTAGCTGGAAGATTGGCTGCATTTTTTTTTCCAGGTAGAATCTGCTTAAAGCTAAGCACAATATACATCATCCCAGCTTTTTGAGGGCAGGCAAAACAAGCCCCCCAGCCCCCAATTTTTTGGATTGAAGAGCTTGACAATACTTACGACATGGTGATATTTGGGTACTATGGGCCCCTGGTTTCCAAATTTCTGAGTGACTGGTTATCTCAGTACTTTCTGCCCCTGAGAAAGCCAGGCTGTCCCCTCTCAGCTTGATTCCCACATCTCAGCTTGCGTAGCTTGGCCTTCTGAGGCTCAGCCGGAAGCCCTCGGCTCTTCCCCAGTCAGCTCAGGAGCAAAGGAAAAGCCCTGGACATTTCCAGGACCCTTAGTAGAGACTCCGGAGGGGTTGTACATTTGCTAGAGAGAAAGATTCTTTGGAATTTCAGAATGGCCAACATGAAATCAATTCCTACAAGACTAACAAATTAGGAAAGAATGAGGAAGGATGCTCAGAGAAATGACCTCAGGTCATTGCCAGGTCCTTAAAGTGCCTCCTGAATCATCAAAGAAAGATTGCATTACTGCCTGGATGGTTATAATGTCAGGTTCAATTTATTATGTCTGGATGCCTTGAAAATTAATCACTGAAGTATAAGTATTTATTATTTATTTATGATCTATACCCTGCTGACTTCAAAAATGAATCAGAGGTAGCATGCCACATTTTGTTTTTGTATTTTATTTATATTTTTGTTAAAATAAATTGTGCATTGTTTTAACAACAACGGAAATCCCTTGCTCTGCTTCTCACCTCCTGATTTTGCTCCTTGAAAGCGACCCGTTTCAGCACTATGTTGGTTTTTACATGATTTATTTCCATTTTCTATGTGCTTATATTGCTCTTTTTAAATTTATTATTGCTAGGCATTATCCATATTGACTGCCAGCACACCTCTGTTTGATTACTATGGGTAACTGATTCTTGATGGAGCACATCCAGTGAGATATTATAGAATCAGAATCCAGGAAGAATATATTTAACCTTCATGTTACTTTAGTAGAGTTGAGGATTTAAATCTCTTATAACCATGCCCTTCACTTCCTCTCTTTCTATCCTCCTAAGACAATTACTTGGTAATCTGTAGTTAAATCAATAGTCAGTATTTACATTTTTACTGTGAAAATGTTGGTCACTGAAGAGCCAATTAGAGAATTATGAATGCTCTCCTTTTTCAATATAGTTTTTTTGGTTTCTTCTGGAGTTAGTAATCCCCTGCTTAAGGCTATGTCCATATTTTTAATTTTTTTTAATCGTTAAAGTTTACCAACAGTGCTTTGTAAGTGCTTATACAAAGCAGACCATCTATCAGTGGCACTTTCCTGCCTCTAGAACATTCTCTCATTGCCTTTTGTCTTGTGCTCCAATTTGGACTGCTTTTTAAGCCTGATACTCAGCTGTCATCCTGGGATGTGGTGGACTGCTTGTTAAAACACAGTCACTGTCCCTTCCTGGAGAAGATGAGATCTCTGAGTCCCATTGATATCAGGTGGAGTCCTGTAAACTGCTTTGGCCAATGAAATGTGAGTAGAAGTGGTATGTGCGTGTTATCACTTCTAAGAAGAAATCTTAGAGTCAGAGTATGGTTTGCTGTGGCCTCTGTTACCCTCCGCCATGATGGCTGTCAACATTTCAGGTAGCAGATGCCCCATCAAGTCAGATCTGGAGCAAAGATGACACGGAGCAGAGCCATAACCAGCCCACAGCGGACATGTAGCAAGAAGTAAACCTTTGTAGCTGTAAGTCCCAGCATGCCCTAGCCTGTGTTTCTGGGACATGTGACTTATCATTGCTGCCTGTTTGTGTTGGCTATCGTGCTCTTCTTCGTTTGTTCAACTCATCTACCACCTCTCTCTCTGATCAGCTATCTACTGATCTGTTCTGGGGTTTAATCCCTTGTTTTGGTGTAGCATAACCCATGCCAGCTTCCTAAGAAATGGTGTATGGGCTGTAAAATTTTTGAGTCCTTGCATAACAAAAAATTTCTTTATTCTATTTTTATATTATTTAGCTAGTTTGGCTGGGTATAGAGATCTACATTGAAAATTACCGTCTTTCAGAAATATGAAAACATTCTTTATTTTCTAACATTCTATGTTGCTATTGAGAAGTCTGATACCATTCTGATCCCCCAAACCTTTGGATAGAATTTAAATAGTCTTCCTTGGAAGCCTTTTTCCCCCCCCCACTTTAGTTAATGGAAGTTTTAAGATTTTTCTTTATCTCAGTATTTTGAAGCTTTACACTGAGGTAACTTACTGTGGGTCTTTTGTCTTTTTTTTTTTTTTTTTTTTTTTGTACATTGTCAATCCTGGGGCTCATGACTTTCCCTTCTAGGAAATTTTTTAAAAGTAATATGTTTGTAATAATTTTCTCCCTTCTGTTTGTCCTTTCTGTAAATGACATTAATCAGATGTTGAATATTCTGGATTGATCTCAACATTTCATCTTTTCTGTCCTATTTTCCAATTCTTTGTTATATATATGAAACATCAGTTTCCATATCTTTATTTTCTGATCTTTTATTGAATTTTCTAGTTTTGCTATGTTGTCTAAATCAAAAGGATCATTTACAGGAGAATACAGAAGAGATGACCTTGGGTATCTAAATCTCAGATATTTAGGCTTCAAATCATATGAACCTAGAAGGCACTGAATTTAGCATCTCCCAGATGAAGATGATAGTTTCCAGAAAGAAAAAGGACTTATCTAAGGCAATGTACCACGCCCTCCTACTTCCAGGGCAATTGCCTTTCCACCACAGTGTTATGCCTTTTCACCTTATCATGGCTAAAACTTTGTTTCAATTCTGGAAAGGGCACTTTTAGAGTTAACCTCTGAATGGGAGTGGATAATGGAGATTGGTTGGGGCGGCATTAAAAAGTAGGCACTTCATGTCATGGTGAGCGAGCATCACTCAGAGACCCAGAAATCTACTTCCTCTTCTGTCTCTGACTTGCACTCTGATTTCAACAATTCGTTTCATCTTTCTTAGACCTCGGAGCCCTTATCTACAAATGGAGGAGCTTGGAGTAGGCCATTGCTTCTCAAAATGCATTCCTCAGAGCCCCAGAATTTCCATGGGTGCCTTGAGCCTTTGTGGCTTGGGGAGGGAACTAAAATAGGGAACAAGAGGCAGGTCTCTGGGCCCTTCCTCTGGTTCTTCCTGAGTTGTTCCCCTTGGGTCTGTTTTATGTATTCGGTTTTCATGTAAGATTTTATCTCAAAAACAAGATTCTGTGGTTAAATGTTTATGAACCACTGGACTAAACGTCTCTAGCCTTTCTTTTGGCAACATGTTTTTCTGCCTCTCTGATCGTAGATGTTTTTTCAGAGACTCATTTAGACAGGCTCAAATTTATATGCTGTTGAGCTCTTTGGAGTTCCTATAAATTAGGATGCACATCAAGATAATTACCATTCTGGAATTCTAAGCACTTAAATACAAGTCAATCCTTATAACTCCCTTTTAAACCATTTGCCTCACTGCAGACATGGTCACTCGATATATATTATCGAATGCCAATAAAACAGGAAACCCGATCCTGCCATTTTCCCGATTAGATAGTACAGACGGGTTAAAGCCAGAATCTCAGCTGTCATCCTGCTGGTGGAATCTTGCTTCTCTCTGCAGTCAAATTCTGGTTGTCAGGCCAGGCACAGAGGCAGATTCAACACCTGTCATCTCTTCGGCTCCGGAGACTCATGGAATAGACCAGCTTGCAGTCAGCCCCTTGCCTTTGGGAAGGAAACTGGTTTTCTGTGCTGTTCTGACTAAGTCGACTAATCATTAAAGGACACAATAGATCCAGGCCAGCATTACTACCAAATTGCAGGGCTGAGAGGGAGCAGGTCCACGTCGGAGCCTGGGATTAAGGAAGTCAAGGTCAGTGGTGAATCCCAGAAGACCACAGAGATGGTTTCTGTGGAAGAATATGGTGACCTGGGGACTGGGGCAGAGACTGGCTTTAAACTCAGAAAGAAATTCATAGAAAGCCTTAGAAATTACACTGAATACATGGACAAACGAAAGCCCAGAGAAGTGACACCCCTTGCCCAGGGTCACCCCTAGGTCCCAGTATTTTGCTTCTTCCGGTCCACACGGTGAGTCCTCAAGCTTCTCCCATCAGGGACTGGGATGTGTAAATGAGGTAACTGGCCAGGAGTGTTTCCTTGAGGGGTAGCCTTCTGGAGGGAGGGTGAGGGGATGGCGTTTTCCCACCACAAGCCATTGCTCAACAGGCAGAAGACAGTGCTCCAGTAGCCAAACCCAGACCCAGTTCATCACAGTGTGAGACTCTCCACTCCACCCGGCACTGGGACTTTGGAGCCCACCCAGTGAGCGCCAGGATTCCCTCCTGCCCCCGTGGCTGTCATCCCACACCAGTCTGTGCCTGTTAAGTTTATCTTCAGTTAAAAATGCGACCACACCCCAAGCCCTCAGTCCTTGGGCCACCTGTACGGAAGCGTCTGTTGTGTGTGTTACGGATGGAGCATCCTGCCCTTTCTGAGGTCGACAGTCTGTGATGATCCTGATAGGGACAAGGAACTCACACATATCATTTACTTCCGTAAATAGTCAGGCCATTAATGAGTCTCCACCGAGAAGAGAGGGTTCATTTGCAGACTCCCAGACCACAGGCTTCGGTTTCTGGAAAATGCAGATCAGGACAGCAGATGAAATAAAGCCATCACCAGCCCACAAGATGGTCTCAAGAGGAGTGACGGTCCCAGTCCTCTGCAGTTGTTGCCGGGGAGCAATTTGCCCTTGAATCCAATATACCATCCTGAACCTGACAATTTCATTGGCCTCCCGGCCCAGCCCCTGCCCCGAAGATCTGCTGAAACCGCGAGTTCCATCTGAAGAGGCAGCATAATAGGTGAGTCCCATCCGTCCATCAGTGATAATAGTCGCAGACACTCACGACGCCTTTTGTCTGCTGGTTTCCCTGAGGATGCTGGCTGGGGACCTGGGGTATTTACCCTGCCTTTGTGTGTGTGTGTGTGCTTTTAACAGCAGCCCTCTTGTTTACTTTCCTGCCTTCACCCAGGCTGTTTATTACCTTTGCAGGGGCCTAGCCACTAAGTCAACACGCATTAAGACCCAACATTAAAATGTCATAATGCGAATGAGCAGAATTCAGAAAGGCCAGGGACATTGGCTGCTCTGTTGGGTCCTGTTTAGTCTGAGGGTAATGAAGAGCTCACAGATGACCTGATTTCATTAAACTAGGTCAGATTCGGCTGAAAAGCGGCTATGACTCTCACCCAGTTATCCAGCAGGCTCTCCCTGCCCCCACCCCGCCCCCACCTCAGGGCTTGAATGCTTTCTGGGAATTAACGCTGAGTTTTGTCAATACAGTAGCCAAATCTCCATGGAATAATTGGACCTTTCCCTTTGGTTTCTGTTTGTGCAGTGCTGGGGCCAGGCATGGGAGCGAAGGGGTGGAAGGATGGAGAAATCTGAAATTGCCTTTTGGAAGGACGTTAGCACAGGCCATATGATTCAGCCCTAGCAGATTCCTTTCAAGCCAAACCTGAGTTACAGCATCTTATCTGAGGGCTGTATTGACGGAAGCCGCTGAACGGGCTCACAGAGTTTTGTGCAAACAAGGCTTTGAATGTGTGCAGTCTCCCCAGGGGCACACACGCCTTCTGCAGCTTCAAAAATCTGACTGTGGGGAGCAGGGAAGGGTCCAGGCTGAAGGGGGAGGTGGGAAGCAGTCCTGTCTGCAGGAATGTTGGGGACCGGGGGACTGTCCTTCTCTAGGCTCTGGAGGCAAAGGCAGGATCAATGATGGTCATTCTCACCAGGCAGAACTCAGCTCCCCCACACAGAAGAAAGCATTTCTAACAATTAGAACGTAACAAAGATCGGATGGGCTGTCCGATGAGATCATTTAAATGTTAGACTTTGTTAAGCATCTACTGTGACTCGGGCCTGATGTTGGGCACTTCACCCACCTTTTCTCTGAGCTGAAAAACATCTCAGTTGAAGACGAGAGTTGAAGAAACCGAGGTTTAGACATATTAAGTGACTTCTTTAGGGACTGGCGGGGATATGTGGCGGCATCAGCACTTGACCCCAGATTGTTCTGTGCTCACACCTGGTCCACATCGCCCAGGCCCCACCTCTTGTTCAAGAACGGGAGAGTAGAGCCTTGCTGGGCTTTGGCAGACGGGGTCTCATGCGTTGCTTGGAGATTGGACTAGATACTTCTTCAGCAGGCTTTCTCAGGGAAAGTCGTAGGCCTCGAGGATTGAAAAGTTCAGATGTCTTGTTCCCAAAGAAACTGAGAAGATCCTTGAAAGAAAACAGAAATTTTGGAGCACAATCTCCCTCACCCCCCTGCTTCTCCAAGTCCTCAGCCTTCCAATGCCATTTCTTTTGGGCAGCATCTCTGGCCACCTCAGGCCCAAGGAGTCCCTTGTTTCGAGTGCCTGCAGGGCCCACTGGCAAGCTTCTTCTGAGTACTGAGCTCTCTGGGTGCTGAGTGCTGGGCATCCTGTATCTTTGGTTGAGGGTCTGGTCTCCCAGGGACTGGCCAGAATGCTGGACATCTCTGAGTTCTATGCAGCAGCGGGAAAGGGCTGTGGACATATGATTGGTTTCTGACGACTAACCGGATGTCACCTCCCCAGTCCTACAGAGCAGGAGGAAGAAATGTCTCCCAAACAGAGCTTGGCATTTGGAGACAGAGGACAGGTTCTAGTTCTGGTTTAATGTCTGCCTCTGCCTGTGAACCTTGCTCACGTCACTTTCTCTGGACGTGTTTCTTCTTCTCCATGAAGGGGGTAATAACGTACATCTTACAGAGCTCTGGTCAGGATCGTATGAGATCATCCATATAAAGAGGCTCAGTGGGCTGTAAAGTGCTGGGTAGACATGAAAAATACCTGAGGCTGCAGAAACCGACCTGAGCAAATGTAAGCAAAATACAGGGAGAATTTATTTTTCAAGAAATGGCTTGGAGGTTGCTTGCTGGAGCCTCAGGAAGGACTAGAGTCTAGAACAGTAAGTCCTCCTGAGACCTGGGCAGCGTACTCTCTCTTTCCTTCACCTCTGCTTTTCCTTGTGTGTCTGTTTCTTTCTCTCTGCTTGCTAGTCTATGCAGTGTGCAAGATGGCTGCCCCAAAGCTCCTGAAGCTACACGTCAGGGGACCCTGTCACGGCAGGGGATTCCGTCTCCCTCTCAGTTCCACATTCCTGAGACAGGACTTGGATTGGCCCAGTTTGGTCAAGTTGTGACTCCTCATCCAGTCCTCTGTGGCCAGAGCAGAGGCATCCTTCCTACAGTTATGTGGCCAGGGCGACTGTATGTGGAGAGAGTTCTAGAGGAGACCTGGGGAGGCCAGTAGTTCCTGGCCTGGAGAAGCGTCTCACAAGTCTCTGTCATACGTGCTTAGGTTATCTAATGAGGCATAACAAAGTACCCCAAATTTGAGACAGAAAACCATTGATTATGCTCCCTGATCTCTGGGTCAGGAATTCTAATAGGGCACAGAAGGGATGGCTCATTTTTGCTCTATGATGTCTGGGGTCTTAGCTGCCACACTCAAAGATTGGGGATGGAATCATCTGAACGCTAGTTTGATCACGACTTGAATAAGTAGGGGGTGGTTAATGCGTGCTGTTGGCTGGCGGGGTCTCAGTTTCCGCGTAGGCTTCTTCATGTGGACTCGCCAGGTGGGCTGCTTGCGCTCCCTCACAGCGTGGTGGCTGGGTTCCCAGGGTGAGCATCGGAAGAGAGGGGTGGGCTGAAGCCACATCACCTTCTCCACCGGGTCTGAAGCGTCACACGGCATTGCTTTTGCACATTGTATCCTGGAGTATTCGTTAGAAGGGAGTCATTGAGCCTGACTTACATTCAATAGAGAAGGGAAGTTAAACTGAACCTTTTAATGAGAGGAGGGGAAGGTTCTCAGAAATCAGAATGGGACTGGAAATGTTGCTGTGGGTTCTTTGGGGGGAAATACAACCTGCCACAATATTTATAATTGTTTTCATTATATTTTAATATTGTTTTATAAATAAGAAGCTAAAAGGCCACCTCTAGGGGTGTAGGCTAGGTTGTAGGGTTCCCAAACTATGTTGGGTCTTGGTGCCCCTAGGCCAAAAGAAATACTTAACAGTTCTGTTTATTAAGTAGTTACATCCAATAGCGTAATAAGCATTTATCTCCTAACAAATTAGTAGCCATTTAATAATAGTCAAAGTAATACCCATAAATTGGAAGAAAAAGACCCATTTTTATTTCATTCTTTTTTTATTTATTTATTTGAGAGAGCGAGCAGGAGTGAGCACAGGGGGCGGGGCAGAGGGAGAGAACCCTCAAGCAGACTCCCCGCTGAGCAGGGAGCCCCATGAAGGGCCCGATCCCAGGACCCTGAGATCATGACCTGAGCTGAAGGCCGATGCTTAACCCACTGAGCCCCCCAGGTGCCCCCATCTCATTCTTAAATAGCTTTAGCAACAGGATACGTGAGCCTGATGAGCCTCTTGGGCACTACTCGGCTTCCCGGACCCTGGCATCTGCTTGGACATCAACCCCTTCATTTCCTGTTTCACACTGATTTTCACACTTCATATGCTTGGTGTCACTGAACCCCCAAACCCTGCTCTGCAAGGAAGGATATGATGTCGTGGAAAGGAATGCCGCACAATCTAATGCTGCAAGAAGGAACAACTCTGAGCTCGTGGTTTGTGCCACGTTTAATGATTGTCAGGCATTGCTCCAAACTACAAAATAGTCTCCTGTGCTTCCATGAGTTTGCCGCGGGCCTCAGGGTACCTCAGCGCACAGTTTGGGAATCACGGGCTTAAACATAGTGGACCCAGAATGAGGAATTGAGCCATATGCCGAAGGTGCAGATTCTCAACAAATATCCAACTTCCTACCAAGGGCCTTCGGATTTCAAATTTTTCAGATACTCCGAACTTGGGTCATTCGGAGTCTGTGTAGTAAATGTGATTGGTTGAAACTGATGAATTAAGGAAGCACTTTGGCTTTCTTTCGTATGTAGCCAATGAGAAACAGGGATCTCTTCCCCCCATCCTCAGGGATGGTGAGCTATGAGTTACCTATTGTCTTGAAGGCATTGACAGGTGCCCTGGAGAATGTCATATTTGGGGACCAAGGGAATGACATAGTATGTGGGGAACACATCTATGTGATGAGTATTGCCCATGCCAGGCCACGCTGCTCAAGAAGGCCGAGTATAGTTTCATTCCAAGCTTAAGGCAGTCTTCTCTCCACTATCCTATAGTGTGCCTAATACCAGGTGAAATTATTACGTGAGTCGTAAAAACTTCAGATGGGCCCACCCCATCTCCAAACCAAAATAGTTTCTGAGACCCTGAAGCTCATAGTCTCTAAAGCAACTTCCTGTTTAGCTGAGAACTTTCTATATGACCCCAATGAGGTCATTTGCTAGCTCTTCTTTAAGTTTCTTTAAATAGAGCACCAAAGTAGTAAGTTTCTTTAAATAGAGCACCGAAGGAGTAAGAAGTCATTATTTTTCTCTAAAGTTACTTAACAAATTGCAAATGAAAGCGAAAATACACAGGCAACTGGAGAGTTTGTCACCTTGTTGAACTAAAAAATATGGCCCAATTTCTCCTTCTCCTCTCCCTCTCTCTCTCTGTTTCTCATAATTCGCAGCCAAGACAATAGGAGTCATGTGATGTGACCGAGAAATTGGGCCAGTTAAAAATAGAAGGTGCACTCCATCAAGTTCATTAGAAAGTTGAAGTCTTATTGTTGATTGCCGTTAATTTATCTCTGCCTGCCACGTGTGCGAGGCAGCAGGGCGACAGACAATTGCTGACTCTGAGAGCAGCTCGGAGCCCCGTTCCCTTCCCCTCCTGCCCTGGCTGAGCAGCATGACCTGCGTGAGCTCACCTGGGCCCTGATAATACCCTCCGCCAGCCCAGGGCCTTTTCCCCTTGGGAGCAGTTTTAACTCTGAAAAAGTTCTGGTTGGCTTCTCTCTCCCAATAGGAGTGTTCAACATGGGCTTTTATAAATGGGGAACGCAGGTCCCCAGCCTCAGTTATTGGACATAGCCCCTTTCCCTTTGCGCCTGCGAAATCCTCAAGACTTCTCGGCAAGCCGTGTCTATGTAGGTGTTACAGCCGGGTGGCCACAGCGACACCTGCTAGTTTTGTAGTGGAGACCAAGTCCTCCCCTAACACCTCCCTCTCACAAATGTACACGCACCCCCCGGGCGTCAGGCAAGGCATCTGTCCCTGGATGCAGGAAGGCCAAGGGTACACACTTCCGGGCCGTGAGGGTTCACCGTGGAGGGAAATGAGCTCTCAGAGAAGACTCCCTCCAATGGTGGCAAGTGCTCTTTACATTTTGATTTGCGGTCACTTCACTGAAGAAGTTACTATTTCCCCTTGTTTCATAGCCAAAGAGAGGGAGGCCCTGAGAGGTGAAGTGCTGGGCTGGACGTGGACCTCTCTCCTTGTAGGTTGGGTGATTTGTCATTTTGGTCACTATCTCTTCGTTGCCTTTTCGGAGAGGGTGCACAGGTTCTCCTAATGGTCACGGGGTGGATAGGGGCTCTAAGCTGTGAGGCCTAAGGTCAGGTGCCTCCTAGCCCTGGCCCCCGACGAGCGCAGTACCCGGGGTGCCCAGACAGTGTGGTTCGAACGGCCTGCTGGACTGAATTGCACTGTGGGGTCCCAGACCAGGAGCGACACACAAAAAGCAGGGTTCCTGGCATTGTCTGGGCTGTGGAAAACCGACGTGCTGGCCCCCACACAGGGGAAGTGGTTTGTCAGAGAGCAGCCGGGCACACCTGCTCTCCAGGTGGAGAGTTAAGCATCAGCTAACCTCAGGGTGTGTGTCAGTGGGACACGCCCACTCCGCCCACCTGGCGTTCCCTGGAGGATGTCTCTCCTCCCAGCGCAGCTGGCAAAAGGAGGACAGTGGGGCCAGGGGTTTAGCAGGGAGGCTGGGAGGACCATATTGGAATTGCTCACTTGTAGAGTGTTAAGATACATCCGTCTGCTGCCAGCTCCCTCCACTGCCTGGAAACTGGGCCAGCCTAGCCTCCATTAGGTCTGGGAAGGGGGTGTTTTGCATTGAATAGGGGTAGAGAACAGAATCTTGGGGTTATCACCAGGAGATTCTGAGAGCCCCCTCCTGTTTTGGCTTTTACTGCTCTTTGTAGGTTCTTCTCCTCTGCCCATTTCTAAAACATGGGCATTCTGATGCCACGTCACCCTCCTGTAACTGCCAACTCCACCCTCCTCCTTCCCTGCCCTCTTTCTCTGCCATCTCTTCTCCCATTGACCTCAGGGGAGCAGGACCCAATGCCAGGGTAGGACAAGGTCTTAGAGCTCTGTCTGGTCTCCAGATTTTCTAGGTGAGAACATTGAGACCCAAGGCAGAAAAGAGATTCCTTGGACATGGTAGGTATATATTGACAGGTCCAAATGGATTTATAGAAAATGCATTTCTGTGTAGCAAGGAAGACGTGTTTTCTGAGCTATCATCTCCTTGTGTACAAGGTGTGGTCCTAGCCAGCCTATGGTACCTATGGCACGTATCATACACAGGGGCTGGAACATCACTTCCCCTGTAAATGGGGACATTTGCTTGTCTGTGTCACAGGATTGTCCCCAATGATGAGTGAGCTAGTTTATGGGAAAGGGCTAGCATAGTACCCAGGACCCCATGCACTCATTTCTACTTAGCAGCAGAGCTTGGTGGTTCAAGAGCCAGATGGCCTTCATTCTGATCCTGATTGACTGTGTGGCCTCAGGCAAGTTATTTTTACTTCTGTGGGCCTCAAATTTCCTGTCTGTAAAGTGAAGGTAACTCTCATACTATTCCCTAGGGTTGGTGGAGGATAGAATGAAGATTAACTGAAGTAAGCACCAGGAATTGTATGTGGCACATTGGTACTTGGTGAATGTTAGCTGCTATAACAAACACTTCTACCGACAAGCCACGATTGTTATTATTGTGTTTGTTATTCCATCTTCCAGAATCTTAGGGCACTTGCTGATGAAGAAGGCAGAGAGCCTGCAGAAAGACAGGATCAATGAACACTTGCCCCTGCTTATCATCACTGGGGGTGTTCAGGGAGATACGGAGCAATGATTTTTTCCTGGGACACTGAAAGGATTCCTGCGTGGTTGGAGAAACCAGAGCCCGTATCCCTTTCAAATTCTCCATGCCTCAAGACAATACTGTGAATTTTTAGGGTACTTAAATACATTTGCAAAAAGATATTGCAACTTCTTAAAAAGATGCTGATCTCTGCCTACTCCCACTCATTCGTTCCATGCTCTCAGAACACCTTCTATGTGGCACACACAGCACGGGTTCTGGGGAACCGGAGTGGATGAGATATGGCCTCACGCCCCTGGAGAGACAGACATAATAAGCTCATGTTTTCAGGACTGTGTGTTGTGTACAATGATCCTACATGGGGCCGTATATGGCAGAGGGGAGGCTGTGACTACTTTTGGGGAGTTCTACTAAAGAAGTCTTCAGAGAAGGAAAAACATTTGCCCTGGGTCTTGCAACACCATGAGGGGGAGTACCCCAGACAACTAAGAGGCAAAGGACGTTCTCAGAGGAGAGAACACATCTTCTCCCTTCCTTCCTGATGGTCTCATGAAACAGAGAACATAATGGCCATGTAACTGTTTTGTAAAATAGCAAATGAGAAAGCTTACTGACAGACCAACTGGTAAGCCTCTGAATTTACAAGAGGCCTCTGACCCCTGCTTTGGGACTCACTGCCATACCTAAGCTATTGTATTAACAATACCAACCTTAGGCTTTGCGCCGAATACCCGTCATCCTTCCCTGGGTGAGGAGTTATCAGTCAAGGTGGTCCCTCTGGTTTTGAAATGCGGATCAAGTGGAGCAAGCTTTATTTCCATCTCTGCCTCATCTTTTGTAAATTTCAAATAAATTGCCCAGAGTACCCCCATCGCACCCACAACTCCGACACACTCCAATCAAAACCCCAATGTTGAAAAGTTTCTGCAATCCAAAAGCCTCTGCCTTGTGGGCCTCATCACATCCATTCCCACATCACAGGCAAGTCAGGTGTGGGTTTCAGCTTACCTGCGACCAGGTATGGAAGGCTGAGTGCCCACCAATTACCACTATACAGGCAGGGCCTGGGAGTGAAGAATGGAGACAGACACCATGTCGGGCCTGTGTGATTATGGGAGAAAGGATGAATTCAGGTGGGAGGATTGTGAGGAGTGGGGAGAAAGCAGACCCCCAGGGATTGGGTGTCCTGTGGGTTCTATAGGAGGCCGACTGATCCACTCACCCTGATCTGGTGGCTATAGGGCTGGGGCCGTCTGGCTCAACACACACTGAAGGCTTCAGCTTGGTGCAGGAGAAAGAACAGGGGTTGAGAGGCATTGAGACCCAGGCTTGAAGCATGCTGGTGGCTCTGGTTAGGTGTGTGCCTTTGAACCTATGACCTTTTTAATTCCCAGTTTCCTTATTGGTAAAATGAGGTTAATAAAACTTAGCCTTCAAAGGTAATGTGGATTAAACAATATAATGAAATTAAGAATCCAGGCCTAGTGTTAGCTACACAACACGCAGAAGGTGATCAGCAAACGTTAATACATCAAACAGGCATTTATTGAACATCTACTAAGAGTCTTCTATGTTGAACTGATCGTCCCTGCCCATCATGGTCCAATCTTAAGCTATTCATTCACTCAACAAACATTTATCTGTGATGAACTATATGTCAAGCCCTGAGATTTATTCTGGGGATACAGACAAGGATAAGATGGATAGGTTTCCTTATGGAGTCCACACACCATATACTACTCTCTGAGGCTTTGTCTGTAAGGTGGAAATATTGGGAACAACCCAAAGGCCCAGGAGTAGGGAATGGTTAAGTAGATGGTTTATGCACACAAAGGAGCATTATTATATGATAACATTGACTAGTATTATTTATATAATAGTAACTAAAACAAATAAGAAATGAACTTTTAAGGACAGTTTATACTCAGTATTTGTGGTAATGTTCTACAAAGTCACTTCAAACACTGACTTAGTGAGCACGAACCATTGCTCCTAGGGGAAATACGTGGTTAGGTTCCTGTGAGCCTTTGGTTATAGCATTTTTGTCAACTGATCAATTCTTAACCTTATTTTATGTGTGCTTCTGTTCAGAGACACTGGATTTGCTATCTATTGTTGATTCATTAACATGAAACTCCTGACCAACAGTGCTACGGCTCCCTCCCTAACGAAGCTTTTCTAACACACACTTTTTCTACAAAGCACGTTGCAGCTTTCTTGCTGTCGGGAACACTTGACAACACCATGGCGGGTGGCTANAGACCAACAGTGCTACGGCTCCCTCCCTAACGAAGCTTTTCTAACACGCACTTTTTCTACAAAGCACGTTGCAGCTTTCTTGCTGTCGGGAACACTTGACAACACCATGGCGGGTGGCTATTTTAAACAGTGAAATCACCAACAGAAAGCACAAAAATACAGAAAACACTGCACTATATGGACCAAGAAGAGGACACTTGTTTGCAGTATGAAGCTGAAACACGAAGGCACCCCTGGGTTCTGCCTTGGCTGGGAACCTGGATGTGGGGCCAGTCCAGTTTTCCACCTTGGGCACGTCTGTGAATGACCATGAAAGTGCTTTGAGTGCTGGTTTTGGGGTTACAGATACACTGAAGCGAGTACGCAAGTTTGCCAATAAGGAATCCACAAATAATGAGTGCGTGCCTGTGAATAAAGACTAGAGATAATGTAGAAGAAAACAAACACAATGGTCATGCTTTTCTGCTTTAAAGTTTTCATTAACGTTGGGGCGTCTGGGTGGTGCAGTTGGTGAAGCGTCTGACTCCTGATTTCAGCTCAGGTCATGATCTCAGGCTCCTGAGATTGAGTCCCGTGTCAGGCTCCACAATCAGCATGGAGTTTACCTGAGATTCTCTCTCCCTCTGCCCCTCCTGCTTGTGCACATGCGAGCGTGCACACACACACACGCACTCTCTCTCTCACTCTCAAATACATAAATAAATCTTTAAATACATTTTGTTAATGTCATCAAGTGTTGGTTTTTTCCCCTACAGTTTACAATAAATACAACTCAGGTAAAATGAACATGAGGCCTACAGGTGGCTTCCAAAGCCCTCCCTCTCTACCTACTTTGCTCCCGCGGCTTGGTCAGTGGGCTCAGAGATGGTGGGAATGAGGCATCAAGGTCAATAGCTCCCAGCCTGGGCCACTCCACACCGACCGAAGTTTCTGGAGCGGCAGTAAATGCAGCCTTGAATGGTTGCTACTGCTGCCCCGGGGTAGCTGCGACCCCACCCCGATGCAGGACCCCTCACTGACAATGCAACACTGGACAGTTTCTCTCAGGTTGTGATCCTGTCCTGTCTGCGTGGCCGCCCCTGGGACCTCAGCCCTGTCAGAACCTCTGATATTCCGTTTCCTGTGTTTTGATGACTAAAGGCTGGGAACGCTAATTAAAATAGTGCTATGTATTTAATAGAAAGAGTCTTCCTAAAACTTGGGCTCTTTGGAAGCATGATTGAATATTCCTGTGATTCAATATGTCTGTGATTGAAATATTTAGAATTATTGCTCTAAATTATGTAAAAGGCACACTTCTCAGATCCTTTTTAAAACTATTTGTCAAGAAGCCAGCTTACCCATTGATGGGACCTAGTGTGCTCCATTCGATTGTACAAGGGGTCCATTTGAAGAGGAAGATCCAGAAATTTCTTCATCAATACTTGCAGAGGTCATAAGCAGTATCGTCCTAATTCCTGACTACGGGGGCAAGAAATTCCAGGCCACTAAGGTTGCTAACGTTTTTACCTGATTTGCCTCTGGATTTAAAGTTATATGAATGGCTTGTTTGTCTAACTCAGCTCTGCTCAAATCAATCTTTCATGGATCCCCCCCAGTAAAGATCACCTTGGGTCAAGGGTCATAGGTCATCATGGTTCTCAAATGCCTACCCACTTTGTAAGAGTTCCAAAGTGGACAATTACCCAGAAATTAATGAGGCACAAAAGCAAGTATTTCAAAAGACTAAACGGGAAAAAAGTGAGTGCAGCACGCACAATAATGTTTCCAATGTTGTCTTTACGGCCACCCCAATTAACTTCCAGTTTTTCTCCAACCTGACTTTCGACAACATAGAATATGATAGAAGGCACCTGCTGTTGATGTAGGGTTCCCCTGTGCTACATCCGCTGCATGATTCTTGACCAACGATATTCACCCTTCTTGTGCCCTTGTGTGTTCATGCGCACAACATATTCTTAAACAAGTGTGAGCTCAGACAGCCTTACAATGTCCTAACAAAGATTTCCTGCACGTAATTCATTCAGGGCTACCACTGAGAAAAAAATGAAACAAATCCAAAAACCAAAAAAAACCAAAACCTTAGAAGGACTTTAAAAAATATCATAGTTTCGTAGCTCATTCCTGATTTTTTAGGACGCAAAGCTATTAATTTTGATTTAATAAAAAATCAAAGTGTTCAGAGAAACAAGCCAGAAGTAAATAGGGACAGTAAGATTATATGGAGGGGAGGAAACTGAGACTTGAGCTAGGGAGAGACTGAACGCCAGGTTAAGGCAATGCGCACAATGTGAATGGGGCAGGTTGGTTAAATACATGCATTTTAAAAGTTGGGTGGTCACGCAAATGACTTGTAGCCTTTGTCTCCTGGAGAACCAGGGATTTTGGATGAGAGGAAATATTTTTTTTCCATGGGGAACGGGAGGAATTTTAGATGATTGCTTCTTTGAAGTGGGACCTCCAAACATTAGCATTAAGATGCCTCATGTTTGCCTACATGCTATGCTTTAAAATCAATTTTTGGCAAATTTTAACATTTCCATTGTAAGTTTTTAGGGCAAGGATGAAAAAGAAATCCATCTGTTGATATTTGTTTTTCTTGTCTTTTGTTAACCAACGAGTTTTTGGAATGTTCCAATTTAAAGTTACGACTTCTATCTGCCTTGGCTGGGGCAGCTTCTGCAACTTGGGCCTCCTCCTCTGCGGAAAGGACACTTTGGAAGGGGCAGAACGCGGTGACCCTGCCCAGTGACCTTATCTTGTTTTTACTCAGCGGAGTGAGATTCCAAAAAAGTAGGGGCTTGGCCCCAAGGTGTCGTAGGGATTCACTCCAAATGGTGGTTTCTTCCCTCGGCCCTGAGAGAAGTTGCTTTTGAAGCATCTACTGTGTGCTAGACATGGAACTGGATGCTTTGTGGGTTTCCTATCATCTTTATAATGATGTTGCAGAGTGGACATTAAGAATTTCCCTGTTTAAATGAGGCGGCACAGGAGAGGTTAGGTAACTTACCTGCGATCGCCCAGCTACGTGGCTGAGCTGGGATTCAAACCAGATGTGCCTGTCTTTGTGGCGTCTATCGGGTCAGACTTCCCAGAAGCTTTGCAATCATCATCCAGGGGGGATGGCGTCCCTGAAAGCCCACCAAGGGGGGAGGAGGGATTAAGGCTCATTTGGCCGGGATGGGGAGGAGGTGGGGTGGAGAGAGCAGCCAGATGCCGCAGCCATCTCGGGTCAAATGAAGCCTGATCCTTTCTCAGCTTGATTTGACCTAGAACTGGGAAACAGATGGGTCCAAGCTGCCTGAGGGTCTGAGGGAGACTGAGCAGACAAATGGGTCCTGGCTGCAACCGCTCCTGTTCTGAGGGCCTGGGGCTGGGGGCTGCTTCGGGAACCGAGCTCCAGCGTGCACCTTTGGCTTATAAAACCTTAGATAGGAATTCATCTGTGAGGCTTCGAGTCTAGAGAGCTTACCTTTCTGGAGGGCAGCAGACTCAGGGAGACCCCAGGCAAAGCCAGGGAGATAAGGCAGATGTCAACAGATGTGTTATGCACAATGCGGCTGGTTGCCTAAAGAGATAGCCAGGAAGATAAACAAGGGCCACGGGAAGGGCCACGGAAAGAATGCCTAATGGACTTAATGCTCATTCAACAGCAAAGACTCATCCTTTTGCAACGCTGGGTAGTGGGATTGTTTCGAAGAGATATCAGGCTGTTTAGACATGCCCTGCAATTGGATGAATGGGGGACCCCAGCTCACGGATTTTTACTATACATGTGTTGAATGAATGAACGGAGACTGGATATATATTTACCGACAGAAAGACCAACCATCTGGTTTGCTTAGGACCGTGTTGTTTTCTGGGACATGAGATTTTCAGTCCTAACATGAGGCGTGTCCTGGGCGCACCAGGGCTGGATGGTCTCCTGTTTATTGAGAACCCATGATGGACCAGGCCTTGGGCCCTCACTGTGCATATGGGGCTAAATCAGATGCAGTCCCTGCTCTCAAGGAGTCCACGTATGGACAGAATAGATAAATATGACACTGTGGCAAATGCCACGATAGGGCCATGTGCGAGAGCAAGGCCGTGGAGTCAGAAACATGATGGCTTCTAGATGGGGGGGCAAGCACTGGAGGCCAGTTCTGGTGGGGAGGAGCTCACCAGATCTCCACAGAAGCTTGGGAAGGGCCTTGGGGCTAAGGGACAGCTGGGACAAAGGCCTAGGGTCTCGTACAACAGTGTTTTGGTTCAAGAAGCAGTGTGCAGCATGTGTGTGTATGTTTGTGTGCATGTGTTGGGGACAAATGGGGGGAAACGGGGAGACTGTGAGATTGGAGAGGTATTTGAGGAGTCAGGTGACAAGTCGGAGACCATGTCAAGAAAAATGAAATTTATACTATAGGCAATAGGGAGCTATTGAAGGTTTTCTATGCAGGAAGAGATAGAATCCAGTTTTACAAAATGTTTCATTCACTCAACGAATGTTTACTGAGCACCTACTGTGTGTTTGGGCATGGCGCTAGAGGAGAGAACGAAGGCCTGTGTGCATGGCTGTCTGCCAAAAAGTTTCTTTTTAATTTTCCAGTGCAGTGAGGGTCCTTGAAATCCAGGGACTAGCTGATATGATGTTTGGGCCTGTGGCCTCCGTCAGAAAAATTGTTCTGCAGTGAGCAAATCTGACGAGAAGACTGCCGGCCCTGGCTCCGGCCTCCGCCCCCTTATCTGTTTTTCTTTTTCCAAAAGACCTTGAGGACTGTAGTCAATTCCACTACAAAACGGTTACACAATTTCCCCCGGAGAAAGCGAGTTTCCACCTTAGGGGATGAATAAGCCCTTTCTTTTCTGGAGAGCTGGCCAATGGAGGCCCGGGCCGGGTACTGCTGCAGGGGCAGCGTGCAAAACAGCAGGCCTCGGTCTAATTTGGGGGTGACTGTGTTTTCATTACACAAAGTCTGCCTGGCGGGGGCCGTGGCTGCAGGGCACCCCGGGAGGCCGATAAAGCGGGGGACAGCGGTGGCCGGAGAGCCAGCGGCCCTCCAGCTCTGCGAGGCCCGAGCATCCATTCTTCCGGGGCTGCGGGTCCTGTAAATGGTGCCTTTGAGGAGCCTGCCCTGGTGACAGCAGGACCCTCCCTGCAGCACCCACTCGGCCACTGGATTCTGAAAGCTGATTGTCCCTCCTCAAGCCCTGCCCTCCTGCGACATTCCTCACGCTGACCATTGTCTGCAGAAAGAGGCCATTGTCTGAGGCTCACAGATCTGCTGACGGAGGCGCAGGAACCGAGCAGAGCTTTGGGGAGAAAGAAATCCACCCAAAACAACAAAAAACCTGAGCCTCGCCGGAGGGCAGGGTTTAGACTGGGCTTGTTGAATTTCCTGATTTGCTGGTGTTCTTCCCAAGAGGAAATGCCCCCCATTATGGGAGGATCAGAGTTTTATCTCTGGGCTGGAATGACACCATTTGTGCCTTTGTGTCAACAGCACAGAGAGGCATTGTTTAGGGTTATGTGGCCGGCGCTGGGAAGGGCTTGTTTGAAGAGAAAAAAAGAAAAAAACCCAGAACAATGTTTACCCAGCGGGCAGCTCCTGCCAACGCAGCCGCCGTCCCACCCTCTGCACTGGGATGTCAGCTGGCTCGCCCGGGCCCCCTTGGCTGGGCCTTGGCCTTGAGTTCGGCCGGGCGGGCAGCTGGCTGGGACAGGTATGCCGTGCCAGCTCTCAAAACACCAACAAACAGCCCCCTCCCGATCCAGAGCTAAAGGTGAGTGCTGGGAGAGTACAAACAAGATCCTGGCATCTGGTGAATCACTTCGGGGAATCAGCCTCAGAGACTTGCTACTGGAACGTGTGGTCCCAGCACCAGCAGCATCTGCATTACTGGGAGCTTGTTAGACCTGTAGGCTGTCAGGCCCGGCCCCAGGCCTGCCGCACCCGAAGCTGCATTGTGAGATGTCCTGAATGAATTGACACACTAAGCTTGAGAAGCATTGGACTCAAGCAGGGGTTCTCAAACACGACTGGGCATTGAAATCACCTGGGGAACTTTTAAAAGTTCTGATGACCAGGCAGCATCTCAGGCCAATGATGTCAGGATCGCTAGTGGAGGATGGAGTATCAGTATTTTCTAAGACACCCCAAGAGATTCCTATGTATCTCCAGGTTTGAGGCAAAGGAGTGAGGACGATGCCGTCTTTCCCCCGTGCCAGCACTGAGTCTGTGCTAGTTACGATGCCATAGTTTCTGAGCATTTCCTAGGTGAGAAGTGCTGAGCCTCATCCATGAAGATGGTATGTGTCCGTGGCTACAGTGCCTTTCTGGCCAAAAGAACTCCTATTCATCCTTCAAAACCCCATGAAAATGCCTTCTTCCTGGTAACACATTCCTAGACCCCCTGAAGCAGGGAAAAATGCTTCTTCTTCTGAACTCCCACTGTCCTTGGTATCTTTCTATTACTGCACTTGTCACATTAAGGTGTAATGATCTGTTTACCTGTCACTGGACTGGGAGCCCTGAGTTCAGAGACTGCATCTTATTTCACTTTGTATCGTTGGGGCCTGGGGCCTGGGGCCTGGGTCAGGGCCTGGGCACAATGTAGGTGCTCAGTAAATGAAGTGACAATGTGAATATGAGAGTGAATACCTGAATGAAGACAAGGACGAGTGAATATTCCTTCCCTGTCTTTAAAAAACTAAAAAGACTGGACCATCTTGCACCAAGTTAATGAGTTGTTAACTATGGGTAGGTGCTGTGATTGAGGCTTGACCAGAGTCCTATGGGAATGTGGAGCAGGGGACAGGGCTCCTTTAGCCACACTGCTCCAGCCCTGCTCTGCACAGTGGTCCACACTCTTCGCTCAGTGTTGCATCTCCAGTCTGTACCCCAGGGATCCCCTCGGTTGGTTCCCTTGGGCTCCTTTCCTTATCATATTTAGAAACAGGGAGATCTTCCAACTGATGGAAGGTACAGATTCTGTTTTCATTTCTCGATGATGTTGTTGGTACTATTACCTGTAAGAAGGGGGGGCTGTCCTTGTATTGTCAGGCCCCAGAACATGAGCCTGGAGAGGCTCCAAAGGAGCCTAGTGGGTCTGGGTCATTGTTGAGCAGATGGTGAGGCCACCTGGGCGGCTGTGTGTCTGTGGCAGTTTGGCCTGTAGGCCAGCTGATCACTGCAAAGGTCAAGGCCCGA